>NC_044197.1:11434468-11734468 GCF_900880675.1 Sparus aurata
TGTGTGCGTGCGCGTGTGTTGTGTGTAAATATGTAACCTGTGCTGGACACGTCCCTGTGTGTGCACACGTGTTCCTATTATCATGTACATCCAACTTCCCACTGCGTTTTGTGTGTGTGTGTGTGTTAGCATGAGAGAGAGGCTAAGAGTGTGTGTGTGTGTGTGTGTGTCAGAGCCGTATGGGTATGTATGCGTCTGCCTGTTTGTCCTCTCTGTGTGGGTGTGTGCGTGGGCGGCGGGCCTGCCTTGATAATGCCAGAGCCTGTTTCTAATCCAGGCCTCCTCAGTGGGCTGCAGCTCTAGCTGTGCCAGGCGGGCCCTGCTGCAACACCAACAGAGCCCCAGCTGACAGCGAGCCTGCTCCTCTCTCTGCAATTCTGGACAGTCTCTGAGCTCCAAAACTTTAACAATGGGTAAAGCTGGGCGACGCGAGGAGCCGCAGAGGAACCGGACAAAAAAGCACGACTCAAACAGAAACACGGCTGATGTTTGAGAAGAAGATGACATAAAAAGGAAAAAATCAAACGAAACGACAGCCTGCGCAAAAACGGAAACAAGAAGAGGTCGGATGGGAATGGTGGGATGCTGAAGGAGGGGTGGGGGGGGGGGGGGGGGTTGTGCCGCTCGTAAGGGGTTTAGGATGAAATCAAAGTGGTTAAAGCTGATTTATCCTGTGTAAGGACGCCGAGCCCTCTAAGGAGGCACTGAGCAGCCCTTCAAAAATGAAATATCAGCAGCAGTCAGTGCCAGTCATCAGTGCCATGTGTGATGGAAAATCAATCTATTCTATATCAGAGACCTGCGAGGAGAAAAAGAGAGAGACAGGTCCCTGCTGCCTCCTGCTCGCCGAGCCTCTTTAAAAACCTCTCCCCCGAACAGAAACATCCCTGCGTCATCAGTGACGGGGACGTTTCGCGGCGCTGGTGGCTCAATGTGTAACGGCTGCTGTTCTGCTAGATTAGGTAGGTGATTGTCCATTAATATTCATTTCACAGTGTGTCTTTGTTAGGCGGCAGCAGGGGCTGACGGAGTGTTTGGATGGATTTACTCTAGCGTTTCATTTCCTTTCCCTTTCTATAGGCAAGGTGGCTTACTTGTATGGACTTAGTGAATCTGCCTAGTGGGCCGCGTGCACTGTAGTTTCTTTTCTGAACAGTTTGTTCGGATAAGGTGAAAGCTACCGACACCTCAGGAAACTGCTCACGTGTCATCAAATATTCAGTGGAATTAGTCTGAGGAATCTGTTCTACTGTCCTTCTGTTTGCTGACTTTAAGCGGGCAGTCCTCAGTCTTTACTGGAGTAGACCGCTGATCTGGTCCGGGCCTGTCTGGTCTTAATGACAGCAGAGAGTTGCTCCTGGAGGAGAGCAGGTCCAGCAGGTACAAAACCACAGTAACAGGTCTTTCCCTAACGGAAGGCCAACGTAGAGAAGGTGATCTGAACAGTTGTCCTCATAATGAGATTAAGGGACTAATTAGTATGACTGTGTGTTGTAGTGTGACTGTGTGCACAGAGGAATAAATGGCCCCTATCAAACTGGCGGCGCCGCCCCTGAGAGAGCAGGCCAGACCGGGTCCGTCCCTGGTGTCCCTCTCTCCGCTGCACCGAGAGGCTAATTAATATTTTTTTTTGCATCCGTTCTTTCCAGCTCCTGTACACCATGCTGAGTTACAGCCCTGAAGATATTGATCTGGATTCTGGCAGGCGAATAAGGATCAAAATAACAACAACAACAACAACAACAAAAAACGTATCCTGGCAGTTTTGATCAGGAGAGCAATAATTACGTGATCCTGAAATTACAGGCAGCAGAATGAAATCCTCCTCAGTCTTTCACGGCAAATAAGAAGCTAAGACTTGTAAAAGTAGGCCATGGAGGAGCATCAGCAGCGCAGCGCATCAGCTAACAGTCGCAAGAGCAGCTAAAGAAAGCACCGGATTTGGAGACAGCCAGAATTATCTTTGCCAATGATAATCACAGACGAAGATTCGAGCCAGTAAATTGGAAGCAGGATGAGAATGCAAGGTTTAAAAAAAAAAAAAATGTCATTCAGATTCATTTCCCCCCACACATTCCCTGTCGCCCCCTTTCACTTCTGACTCCTAACCCGTTAAAGTCACGCTGGCATTTGATTGCCCCTGCGGCGCCACTCTGACCTGTTCATTTAAGATGATGTGCAACTCTCAGGTCTGCTCCAGGACTCATTTGTTCCTCGGCGGGGTCCCCGCAGCCGGCCAGTAAGAGGCCCCCACACTGACCAGAGCGCCCTGGGAGCTCTAAAACCGGCCACTCACAACCAAGTAAAGAGACAGCTGAGTGTCATTGTTAATGTGGACACACAGCACCACAATGGCAAAATCAATGGAGCTATAGGTGTCATCAATCTCAACAGCACAAGACCCTTTTCGCTTGTCTCGCCACTCCTCTAAAGGTGTGAATGAACGGATGGGCGGGGAAAGAAAGAAAGAAAGAAAGAAAGAAAGAAAGAAATTATGACAATCTTTATTGGCCTTTCTTCTGCCCATCTCAAGGGGTCATGCTGTCGTTTGAAGATTGTGCGCATCTGACCGGCAGCCAAAGTGGCCGGCTCTCCTAATTCACCCAAAATGGGCAGAGGTTTTTTTTAGGTGAAACCTCAGTAGTGCAGCACGGCAGCTGTATGCAGTTGGCATCATGCTTGCATTTTTCTCTCCGTGCCTGTTTTTCACTTCCAAATCTCTCTCTCTCTCTCTCTCTCTTCTGATGAGGGAGACCGAAAAACAGCGCTCCTTCTTTTAAAACAACAAAAAGGCACTTGGCTTTGTTCCGGGGTGACACATGAGATGCTCACCCCCCCAAATAAAATAAATAAAAAAATAAAATTACAGCAAGGTTCATTATCTCTGCCACTGACTTGAAGGATGCCTCCTCATCCCATTAACATATATGCAGATAGGCAGTGAGTAAATGAAAAGCCTCCCAAAAAACGGGAGAGATCAAAGACGACAGAATTAAGGCCAAGTAATGAGGATCTTGGCAAGAACCCTGCAAATGTATTGATTGTTTGGCAGGCTGTATGTGCTCCCACTCCATCCCCCCCACCCTCCCTCCATACCATTTACTCTTGTGCTTCAGATGCACAGAGACCGAGCAGTGTGGGCTTCAACATGTGGCCCGCTCTGCGTTGTATTGAGCCTAATCACTATATAATTTACAGTGTGATGATAATGTACTTGGCATAGGGAGCAGAATTTGCAGCAGGGAAGCTCATCACAGCCCCGCAAACTTTCAATAACACAGACCCTTTAATCAATGACCGTAAAGGGGCGCACGTAGGATGAGACTATGTGACGATTTATCCACAAACACAAATACGAAAGCTGCGATATGTATGAAGTGAGATTAAGACATGTCTACCAGAATGTGTCATGCTGGGAGACAGGCGAGAGGACACCAGTCACCTGTGTCCGACGTCCACGTTTGCATTTAACACGCGTTCAGAAACCATTTGGTTCAAGCTATTTGGTAGGCATCGTGCTGTGATGATCAAACTGCTAACACGGTGTATGTGAGCACACGAGAACAAAAGGAATTGGGATGAGATAAAAAAAAAAAAAGAAAGTGTTGGCTGAAGAAATATTGCATTGAGAGCAGTGAAAATGGATGAGATCAGAGAGAAATGAAATGAAGAGAATTAGCCCAGATAAGGCAGATGAAAAAGGAGGGGGACATGAATAAATGATGAAGAAAAGAAGACAACTACCTCCGCGGCTCTCGCTGTCGGCCGGTTTCACCTGGATGGGGCGAGTCATCTGGAGAGGGGAGAGAAGAAGAAAGAGCAAACGGAGAGGTTAGGAGCCGGCGACTCGGAGGGGCGTCGCAAACAACAACAACAACAACAAGAGGCCACAAAACCGGAGCTGCCAAGGTCCCCTTCTCACATACTAATGGCTGCTCTGCGATGCTGATCAAAGTGCCTCAGCTGCAGAGGGGAACCAAAAACACCATCATGCAACTAAGTTGACCTGACACTCTAGTGTTTCTGCTGCCAGTTATTCAGTGTAAACAAAAGTCTCTTTCGCGCATTAAAATAGGGTATGTGTGTGTGTGTGTGCGCCTGTGTGTCCAGTCGCATTTGTAGTGTTTTTCGTGGCAGGTGCATGGAGAGGCTGCTAGGGGGCTGCATTATATGTGTGCCTGAGTGATAGAGGCCGAGGCAGTCCTAATAAAAGTGAATCCAGCCACAGGAGGAGAGAGATCAATGCGGGCCTATTGATCCAGGCCCTTGGGCTGTGGAGAGTGTCTGGCTGGGAAGGATTCTCTGGTTAGGAGGCTCACTCTAATCCACTGGACCCTGATAAGAATGGCATTGCCTGGATTAGATGCCTCTGTCATCACAGTCTTTGTGTCACGCTCTCCTCCTTCCCCAATTTTACCTCTCTCTTTTTTCATTATTGTTGTTCGAGTTGAGCAATTTCGCCAGACTTAGCGCGCGATTTGTTTGGAGGGAAAAGAAGTTTGAAAGATGTAGCCTGGATTTACAATGTTTGCTTCAGCTGCTGCATTTATTTTTCTCTTTTCATTTAATACATACCTCCGAGTCGCATATCAGCACATATATTGTTTATACGCCCACACACACACACACACACACACACACGCACGCACACAATCATATGTATTTACTGTCGCAATGCATAAGGCTTGCAAGATAATTTATGTGCACAGATCTGATGCCAGCGTCTCTCCTTTCCATGATTCAGTCCAAAACAAATACACTTAACAATCAAAAATGCACACGTTTGAATAAAATTGGGGCCAAAAGCGGCACAAATCTATAACAAGATTACTGGAACATAAAAACAACCTCTAACCACACTCAGTCATTTACAGTCAACCATTTGTAGCTGCTATTTAAGTGTCTGTTTATTGCCAGAAACTACTCGCCATTACTGGGCATTCCAGTCAAGATCACTGAAAAACCATTCAGCACCGATATTTTTATACCTACATATGTATATTTTGTTCCATCTGCCCTGTCATGCGTCTTTTTTTTTTTTTTTTCTTCCCCTGTTCGATTTCCAGAGCGAGGCTGAAAAGGTCAGATTTAAAGACAGGGCAGTCCTATAAAAGCATGACATGTTCAAGGAGAAACACCATAATGGGATTTTAAAATGTCTTAATAACATGCTGATATATGGGGGAGAGGCGCAGGCCCGATTCATTAAGTGCTAAACGTATCCATTTTCACCTTGAGGAACTGAGTAACCTTCCCTCACTGAAATTATTCCATAAATTTACCCATCGTAAATAATAACTAGCAGCGGATAAGTCTTTGTGGGAAAACAGGGAGGATGTTATGCTTGTGAAGGTTGAGGTTTTTTAGCTTCTTGTTTCTTTGGCTCGCTCCCCGTCCTTCTCCCTCCCCGTCTACAAGTGCTTTTCTTTTTTCCCTTGTACAACATGAGCAAAGTAACCCTACAGTATGCTAATGCCAAGCCACAGGGCGCGCTGCTCCACAGCGTGTACGGATAGATTACAGAATCAACCGCGACACTATCACACGCGTGTTTCAAAGCAACCTCTGAGACAGAAACACCTCCGAATGGGGGGGAAAAAAACATCCGCGAGACAAATTCACAGATAACTTTACAACCCTCCGCTCCTTCACAACAACACAGGGAATCTTTGAATTTGCCTTTGACATGTCAAACGGACAAAAGATGCTTCCATCCTGCCAGTTGATTTTGGTTCAAATGCAAGATTGGAGGAGGCCAAATCCGCGGCTGTGGCTCCTCTACCACGCTATGATCTCAGCCGTCTCTGCAGGGTGCCTGTGTGTGGGAGGCAGCTCTCTCTAAAGCTAGTTACTGTTCAGCCTCCAACATGCCAGCTTAATGGTCTATTTATTTGCCCGACAGCAATGCATTATGGTCCTGAACAGTCACTAGTGATTGGCTCTAAGTTTGCTCCGTTCCCTTTGAACACATATGAAAAAAAAAAAAACTGTGTAATTCCAGCAGAGAAATTAAGCGCACGTCACGGAGAACACTAGTACCATATGCATGCTCGCATACGCACGGACGCCGTAACTTTAAGTAAAATGTATTAAGTGCTGCTGGTTGCCAAGGAGAACATTCATTAACCCCATATACTGCGAGGCTTTTTTTCACTCTCTTGTTTACAGGCCGGAGCCGGTAGCTTCTCAACACACCCACGGTGGACAAAGCGAAGCAGTCATTTCTGCTTCCTGTACAAGCAGCATGTGTTTTAATTGTAACATTTTTCACTCTTCACTCGTTCACTGAGGTGAGAAGTGGTCAGGCAAGAGAGGAGAAGTAACAAAGAGAACCGGAAAAGAAGAAAAGATTGTGGAAAAGACAACAAGAGATAGAGAGAAAGCTGCCTGCAACTCTTAGATAAGATAGCTTTCGCCTCTGACTGACGTCTCTCCTGCGACAACTCCACCTTCCTGCCTTTCACTTTCAAGCACGCATTGAAAAACAGCAGCACTGTACAAAAAATTGCATCTAAAAAAAATCCACCAACTGCCTCCTTAAAGACACCCCAGCTGAAAATGTACTGCTTGCTTTTTTTGGGGGGGGACATCAATTATAAATTGACCGAATGGCCAAATGCTGAAAATGTGTTCTAAACTTGAACAGAAACACGGCAACAAGTTCTGTGCACACCGAGATGTACCATCTCAATTTATATCGCATTCAGTGGATTTATCTTTGAACTCAAGGTATAGGTATATACTGGGCGGCTGTGGCTGTGGCTCAGGGGTAGAGCCAGCGTCTTGTTTTCTGAAGGTCGGTGGTTTGATTTCCCTGGTCTGCATGTTGAAGCGTCCTTAGGCAAGATACTGCACCTCAGACTGCTCCTGATGTGCTGCCCGGGACCTTGCATGGCAGCCATCGCCATCAGTTTATGAATGTATGTATGAATTACTGTCGCTTTGGACAAAAGTGTCTGCCAAAGGTAAATGCAAATGTGTATTTCTAAATTGATCACAAATCCTCATTCTATATTGTAAAACTGAGTAAATCCCTGCTAAATCAAGCTACATTAGACAGAGACAAGAAGCCAGATACCATCGTCTTTCGCAGCATAATCATACTCCACTAGTCTTAAAGGAGACCTGTTACACTTTTTTCATTTTTTCCTTTCCTTCAGTGTTTTATATAGGATATTTAGCATGTCAAAGATCTTAAAGTTAAAAAGGTAAGAGGCCAACAGAGGCTTCTCTCTCCCACAGGAAACACTGCTCCTGAAATGCCTCGTCTGTAGTCTCGCCTTTAATTCTGTGACTTTGTGACATCACACTACATCACCATGTCACTCATTTGCATAATATATGCCTATATACATGGCAGAAATGAAGCTAGACGGAAGCTGCAAATATGACAGAGCTGTCGGTGTTGGCTCAGGCGTGTGTGAGCTGACCAACCAGAGCAAACAGGGTATTCAGGAAGGGGGTCTTAAAGTGGCAGGAGCTGTTTCGGACAGAAGGGGAATACAGAGCTGCAGCACTGGACAGTATGAGAGAACTATGAGAGAAAGCAAAGAATTTAATGAAGAATTATTGGCTAAAATTTAGCGTATTTCAATTGAAACCCTTCAATGCTTATCAAAGCCTACTTATTTCACATTTCCTGTCAAATGAAATTCTTTCCATTTTATTAACAAACTTAGTTTTTTTTTTTATTTCTAGTATTTCAGTTCTCCTTCCTTTGCAATGTACAGAGAGAGAAACGTTACAGTGGCTGCCCTGATAGTCTGTTCGCATTGCCGTGTTTGTCTACCTGAGATCATATACGTGACTCATGCGCCTTGATTTATCAAACAAGGTTTCATCAAAGCGGGCATGACATTCCTGGATGATGAAAAATGCATTTTTTTAAAAATGCAAATACTACGGATGTTTTCAATTCAAATGTGATGCTCGGTGAAGCACAAATAATTTGTCTCCTGCAAATATTTGTCCTTTCTGAATTCGTTCCGTTATATTTGAATTTGACAACCCATAAGGAGAACATAATTAATAATATAACAATATAACATAATGTACAGTCTGTAATATGGTATGTATGTATGTTGTTCAATGTGTTTTTTGTGTACAACAGAGTTGCAGACATTTGGAATAAAAAGGGAACATAAAAATCAAGTACAGTGAATAATGTGTGGCCATGCAGTCAAAACACTCATCTGACAAGTCTGTGTTGGGCTATTGTGCATTCATGTGTTGGCGTGAGGCTGTAAAATACTGTATATACTATGTTAAAGGAGGAATGGATGTGGGAGGCACCTTTGTGAAACTTTAGTAACGTTTTTACAAATTCGAGTGAATAGAGAAGCCGATCTGGTGACTCACAACAACTCAGCGGCCTCACAACCTTTAAACAAGCTACTACTCTCGATCCTCCTCCTCTAGTAGAGAGTAAGGTTTTTGTTTTCCTCGCACGAGTCGACGCATTTCTCCCTTTTTCACCCCACAAACTGCGTTGCTCCAAGGGCTTTGACAAATCTACAGTTCCATATGTTTATATTAAGCCGTCTCATCTGCCCTGTTGAGCCTCAAGACAGTTGAAATCAAGCCCTGAGCACTGCAGTTTTATACGGAAGGGGGGGACAAAATTCCTCCTCCCCCCCCAGGCCGACAGCACATAATGTACTGTGCAATAAAGGCCTTGTGTATACACACATTGTCTGTTTGCCAATCTTTAAGACTGGTGTTCTGGTATTCTTTGACCTACAGTGATGCGCAACTACAGTATGAACAATGCACAGATCTACAGTACACTTTCTCTGACCTCAGTATCCTGGTAAAGTTTGGCCTGATTGAGGAGCAAACATCTTTCTACCGAAGCTATTATTAGCCAGAGAAAGGACCAAAGGCCCTGGGCTGAGGCCACAAAAGACATTCCGCTGTCTGATTTCAAATTACACCGGGCAAGTGAAGGAACTGTAGTGAGGACTTGGCCTGTTAGTAGTGTGGAGGATTTAGAGTCTATCCGCGACAGTAATGAGTTCATGACTAGTAGAGTTTAGCGGGATTGAGCAGTACAGAGTCCCAGACTCCACACTCCTGAAACCCCAAAGAGGGCCAGTAGCAAGACAATAATACTGCTTTGGAATGGGTTTCAAAGACCTGGTGCAATTCCAACTTTCAAACTTTGCCAGTCTGTAACTTTCATATTATCCGAAAGAGAAGAAACCTCCATTACAGGATAAAGCAGTACATAGAAATAGAATTGCAGTAAATCTTGTCCTGGTTTTGCAGGCAGCTCATCTCTCAGCAGTAAAAGTCTTTTTACAACAGTTATGCAAAAGCACTTACTTACAGAGCCTGCAATAAAATAACTCTAATAGCCATACAATATGTGTGATGTCTTCTGGCTTTCACTCAGGTTTAATATAGAGTAATGTTTGTCCGGGGATCATTAATACGTATTAGCGGGCCATCAAAGCTCATGTTGCTGCACTGCACAGTAACAGGAGCATAAACAGTCCCCCTCTGACTGGGCCGTCTCGGCTGATATAATTAATATTTCCAATTATTGATCGAAGGGAGTGCTGAGTGGTGGCTGTCCGGGGGCCCCCAGCTCCGACTAATAAATCTGTACTGTATACAGTAAGAGCAAGAGTCGGAAGAGAATGAAGCAGAGGGAGAGCTATGGTTTAATGATTAATAGTTGTGGCATGCTTCGCTGCAATCACAGTAATTGTTCGTTAAGGGTAAAAAAAAAAAATAATCACAAATTACAAATAAAGATCAAATTGAAAAGGCTTACTGAAGCTTGATAATTAACAATTTCTTAATATTGCAAATGAACTGGATATATAAAGGCATCTCACCGCTACTACATGAAAATCTGGGAGCTTTTGTTTGTGCTGTGTTGCAGTGAACGACTTCACTCTCGCACTCATCTTCACACACATAATGTATGGTCTATCTTGATATTACTGATGTTGGTGTTGTTACTAGAGCATCGTAATTAATGTTGCTCCAGGACCATCATTTCTAATTAAGAGGAAGCAACAACGTCTGCATTCCAAGTGAGCAGGCGTGGCTTTATAAGTTTAGTATAGACTCTCACTCAGAAGACGTGGGACTGAACATTACATTAAAATACTTGGTTAGGACAACACAGGTTGGGTGTGTGAATTCTGCCTGTCTGTTTCCCGGTGACATCACAAACAAATGATTGGTCAGTTGCAATTCTGATCCTGGAGCAACGTTAATTATGATGTTTATGGGACAACACAAACATGCGATACCAGATCATGCCATAGTGTATGCTGGGTCTATGCAGAGATATCATTTGTTCAATGTTATCTTGTTATTTATTGAGCTTTCATTTGGTCTTTAGAGCGTAAGAAAATACTATTTAGTTTTACAACGACCTGATCTTGAGAAAAGCAGAAAATCATATTTAATAAACTGAAAAATTAAATGTTTGGCCTTTGTGCTTGAAAAAAAAAAGATGAATGATTAATTTGTTCCTTATCGATTGACTTATAAATGAATCAGCGCGTAATTTCAACATAAACCCAAACCGAAGCTCTATCCCCAATTATCGCGCATAAGTTGTAAGAAACACTCGAAATGTATTGGATACTAAATATCTGCACATCCTACACATCTCCAAAAGAGTTGTGTATTCGCATGTGGGTTTTCTGAAATCGAGACGTCGAACACACGCGCTGATACACACACGATGTATTTTTAAGTGCGGTGGGTATGACCCGCCCTGAGTCAACATACTGCATCTGTGTACGCATGTTCATATGTGTGCTTGAACGCATGTGGGGAAACTGTTTGCCAAAGTGAGTTATAATTTACCCATATGTGAAAATGTGCTGGCGGCAGCAGTGTGGTGGTCCTGATAAGGAGCATCAGTCAGTGCTGGGGAGATGCAGCCACTATAAGCTTCTGGGATTCCTATCAGAACCAACAGGATTTAGAGCTCGAGGCGCTGACATGGACTGACAGACACCTGCCGACCTCAGCTAGTCCATATCACATTTGTACTTACGAAGGTGCACTCCTTAATGCTCCATCCGTTTACTCCATTAACTATCTGGGAGTGAATTTGTCATTCAAAGATAAAAAACAATTAGCGCTGTCATTCAGAAAAGTGCCGTTTTCTGGTTATTTTGTTTCAGTAAGTGTTCCCCTTTCTTTTATTTTCACAGGCTGAATCGCTGCTTTTGGAACAAAACTGTCGATATCCATCTGTTACGCTGAATGTGCCTTGTAATACACGAATAAGCCATGAGGCCGCAGCTAACTCACAAACATGTGCAATCTGTAGTACCATTATCACTAGCGCCACTACTACATCTCTGATTAAGACCATTAGACCTTCTGTCGTCTGATGCCTTCCAAGTTCGTGTTTGTCTCTCCCCCCCCACCTCCCAAAACACTAACTGCCTCCCAGAAACAGCCTGAAGTTCATCTACCGAACGCTTTTCCAAAAGGCTTTCCAACCCTCTCTATTATCATAGCTTTACTAGCTGAAGTGGTTGGCCAGCTGTCTGACTGCTACAGACCTCATTACACAGACAGCAGAACTCAGCTCTCATCAAGATTTCATGAAGGTGAATGTCACACATCAAAACCGCCTCATTTGTGGGCTCCCCATGACTCAGCAGACAGAGCCGCGTGGCAAGAGCTGATGTTAGTTCTCATCATACTCTTTATTACTTCTACGTAGAGTCTGATTAACTCGAAAAAATACCACATAAAAAAACCTCGCCCTCCACCTCTGAGCTAGCTCGCCACTGTCCCAGCCCTTCACGCAGACACCCTCACGCCACGCTTGTCTGTCTACTTGATTATGTCTTCCTGTCTTGTGGAGTATAAGCTCTCCACCGGCACTTGTGTAAGAGACTCTGAGTCCTACAAGACTTGTGCAGTGGACTAGGGTATGTGGGTGACAGAAACAGTGTGCAATCATGAGGGGGAGTAGATAGGGGGATTGAGCTAATGCCTAAATCCTGTCCTACTGAGCCTGTAGCGGGGCGTCCAAGAGATAAAGAGAAAACAGAGGGAGAGAGATGGGTAAGAGACGGCGAGAGAGACGGAGAAGGCGGGTGGACTAGGATCATATAAAAGTGACAGAAAAAGGGAAAACTAATGAAAAGATGCTGGAGACGATGCAGAGACTGGGAGATGAGAGTGGGTGGGTATTTATTAATAAGAGAAAAGAGAAACAAAAAGACATAAAAAACATTTTTAAAAAAAGGTCTCCTGCCCCTCCTTCTCCTCCACATCCTGACTTATGAGCCACACTTTGGTTATCAGGGGAAGGGCATCACTCCCAGACATCTTTGGCACGGCTGCTTTTCAAGCCCAGAGAGCTATTGACATGGCGTGTTACTGTAATGCGTGAAGCAGTGGGAGACTCATTGTAAATCTGTGTCAACAAATGCTGGAGCAGCAGCGAGCTCAATCTCTCTCTCCCTCCCTGTGTCTGCCTCGCTTTGCCTCTCTCTTGCATTTACCGACCTATCTAATGAATCTTATCTGCACAGCACACTGGAGGCTTAAGCTTTTGGTGGGCTCACATCTCTCCCACACACACAGACATGCACTCTCCCTCTCTCTCTCTCTCCCTCTCTCTCTCTCTCTCTCTCTCTCTCTCTCTCTCTCTCTCTCTCTCCCTCTTTCTTATTCTGTTCGCTGTTTGATGTGGTCTACGCTCTTCAGTTCATTTTGAGGAACTGTCCACAGAGAGATACCATCGTGACGACGGACCCAACCCGGTGGCTTCAGAAGGGCAGCATCGCGCCAATCGCGGCGCGCCACAGCGAGGGTCCGGGGCGAGCAGGAAGTAGCGAAATGGCAGCAGATATGTTCCGTGACAGAATTACAGATCTGGAGTCGTGCGAGGGCTTTAATGCTTAAAGGTGGCCTTACGCACTGACGCCATGTTCCCTATCTGCCTCCTGCCTTGATATTTGCTTTGAAGATTACATCCCTGCCTGACCGTCGATGAGTTACAACCACGATGATGGTGTACAACGGCATGTATCGCATGCAAGCTGGCTGTCGCCTGTGCACTCGGTGGCTGGGTATGACCTGAAATCCATATTACGATTTAAGTTCAACATTTACCTCGGTGAGCGTAAATCAAACTATGGGACAGAGCAATACACAGAAAGTCATGAATTATAACTCTGAGTTCAGTTCTGTAGTTCAGAACCATGTAAGGTTAGGACAATATACAATCCCGAGATTATGAAAATAAGAACTACTGGGGCGGCCCAGAAGCTCACATGGCAGAGCGAGTCCTTAGCATCGACCTGGGTTCAATCCTAACTCATGGCCCTTTTCTGCACGTCGTCCGGTCTCTCTCATCTCCATTTCCTGTCACAACCTTGAGCTTTCCCACCAAATAAAGTCCGAAAAAATGTGTTCATATTACATATATATTCTGTTATCTCATTCCATCTGTGGGAGAGATTAGGGTATATTACCAAATGTATGTGTACTGGATGAAACGTGCCCTTACCAAGTATATGGTTTCTAGTCGTTACCTGATTTTCGGCCATGCACAACATCATATTGCTGGCCTATTCAGTTGGCGGCCTGTGGGCCATATACAGCCCAGTAAATCTCATTTGAGCGCAACTATGTCCACATCCATGTCTGCTTAAATACTATATGATATACATTAAAGTCGCTCACCACCATATTGAGAAACATCAAAACTTTCTGTGCAAACTAAGAGTCAGAGTAAACACTGCTATTTTCTGCTGCAGATATTTAAGAGGTTTAATTGGTTGCCAAAAATGTCTGGCCCATCTACACTTCCTGGTATTAAAATCTGGCCCGACTGAATTTGTAAGTGAACAGCCCTGTCACACTGTGTGACATACTTCACTTTAGGTGTCGACATAATTTGGTCATGTTTCCTCTGAAAGCCTCAACTTTTTTTCCGAAAGAACTTAGAATTAGCTTTGTTTTTTTCTCTCCATCGTATCTGTTGAAGCCAGTGTGTGACAACACAAATGATATGGCATCGTTGTCTTCCCGTACCGGCTCTTCCTGAAGAGCACCAGCACCACCCAAGTCCTGCAGTTTCAACTGGGTTCAACTGGGAATGCACGGTTCACAAAACAGCTCTAAACTTCCAGGTGGAACAAGGTGGATTTGACTTCTCCAGTTTAGATTAAACCCACAGAAAAGACGGCAAGCACAGTGATGAGTTGTTTGTTCTTAGGATTAGATGTGATTCATCTTTGTACTTTCAGGTGCATTGAAGGCGTACGTTAAAACATGCTAGCAGAATCAATACACACCAACATGATTTAAATTAAGTCACGAGAGATACATAGTGTAAGTGTCTGTATATTTTCTGCACAGTCCCACATGCACTCAACCACACTCATACAGGCTTATAGATGGACACACACACACACACACACACACACACACACACATACATACATACACACACACACCCTTAGCTGCATGTTTCCTTTACCCTCTGTGTTGAGCCCAGAATGCTCCTGCTGCTGTCACAGCAACTCCAGGATTGTGACAGATTACGGCCTGCTGCCCTGACCAATTGGAGCCAAGAAGTGTTGCTTGCCCACTGACTCATAATTCTTGGCATACCTATGCCGAGTTGACGTTTCTTTAATGGTCCCCAGACCTCCAGTAGGCATCCTTGTCCTGAGCACTATGATTGCCTATTAGCAATTCACCAGCACTTGCACTTTTCTACCCCTCCACTCCCGGTGCCGCCCCTCCGAGGAGGGGAGAGAACCGGGAGGAGAAGAAGCCAGAGGAAGGATAGAGATAGATGGAAGGAGGGAGGGAGATAGGGACGCAGCCAAGCATGTTGGCTTTGAATTGGAGAGAAGTCTGAGGGCTGCCAGAAAAGAGAGAGGCAGACAAAAAACGGAGACAGGAAGACAAAAAAAAAAAAAAAAAAGCCTATGTCAGATAGAGAAACAATGCTTCCCTCGAGCAACTGCATTATTTCAAAAATGGTAATGGGTCTTTCTCTCCCTTTTTGCCGTACATATGCTTTCAGTCTACACGCCCTCTTCCTTAAATCCTGCTGTGTGCTCGGATACGCCACTGGAGGACTTCTCCATTCGGTCTCATTAACCAGCCACATCTGCTATGAATACAGATCAGTATGACATACTGGTTATTAATGATAGGATGATCGACAATTTGTTATCCTACAGGACCATTATCAAGTTGGTGAAATCTGGACTCTGCACTGTTGCCTGGTACGTGTGTGTGTGTGGGGGTGTGTGTGTGTGTGTGTGTGTGTGTGTGTGTGTGTCCATCAAAGGGGGATTGCGAGAAGGAGCCAGAGCTCACAGGATCGACACAGGGCCAGCCTGCTCCGTCCATCTGCTCCGAGCTTCATTCCCAGCATATCAATACCCGACGTCTCATACACACACACACACACACACACACACACTCAAACACACACAAATGGCTACACAAACACACACGAGCACGCGGTATTCTGTCACCTGCCACTTCTGCTGCTTCCATCACTCTCCCACCACTCCAGCCCTTGGCTGTAAAGCCTGGTTATGTTTCATCCTGACACTTAGAGAAAATCCCTGCTTGTCTATAAGCGCATTCGGTATCACAACAAAAGGTACTGGCCTGTCTTTCAGCCCTGTGTCTCGTCCGCTCCTCCACGCTGCAGCACAGTGAAATTGTTTTGCTAAAAAACACACAAAAAAAGCCTCCTCTCACTGTGTGTGGTTCAACCTTGAACCACGAAGAACCTGAAGGCCAGACAAGCAGTACAGCTGCCTGACCTCTCGCCATTTCTCCCAATCTGCAGCAAACACACTCTGACGAAGTGAGAACAAGAAGCACTGGAGCGGAAAACACATTGGAAGTGTCCCTGCCAAGTCCCACTCCACACTACCTCCCATGGCCTTGGGTGGCTTATTTCATTGGAGGGGGTTTTGAGTGGGCGAGTGGATGTCGTTTGGGGCTACCTTTTGTATGTGTGTTTGAGTGTGCTCAAGTCTAAATGTCGCTAAGTTTGAAGTGCAGAGGGAATAAAAGAAGCGCCATGTACTGTACGTGGCTTTCAGAGAGGGGGGAGCCTTTAAAAAGATGTGGAGAGTAAGATACTGCACTTACACTGCAGAGCAACCTGTGGTTTGGGACAGTAGGGGAGGGGTTGGGTCTTATAGGACAAGAGCAGAATAACCATCTTTTTTAAAGATCTGAACACAGATCCGACCCCAACAAATCAGAAAATAATCAGACCCAATCCAAAATGAGGTCAACCTGAGTCAACCTTCCTCAAATCTTTTCTGCCCATTAGGATTATGACATACCATGTGATTATAGCTAATACGTACGATCATGTCCAACTGGAACCACAGGGATATCAAACATATCGGCACAAAGCAGAAAATAGTTTGGATCAGAATCGACTTGGGCCAGATTAGGTTTTCGGTTTCTTAAAACCAAGCGGATCTATGAAAACCTCTAGTGAGGGACGGGCCCCTTTATGTAGTCATCAAGTCCTAAATTTGAGGCATGTGAACGGGCAAAAAGATAATATCACCATCTTTTTAAACACAAACCATAATATCAACTGCAATCTTTGTTCTCAATTCTCAAGCCCTGTAGAATACAGCAAAGCCGAACTCAGAATCGCCTATGAATTTCTCCAAGTGCGAGGTGAAAACAACCGCTAAGATGTCTCTTTTTTTGGCGAGAGTTTCTCATTGCTAGCTATAACTCATGTCGCACGTTTACGGTACTTCACCTAAGGAAGAGCCATGGGAGGTCGTCCGTCCAGTTAGCAAAGCCATCTAGTCGGCTACTTCTCTCTATTTGTATGTTCACATTGCGCAGATCTGCTGGCGATGAGGTCATTCGAAGTTTGGATGCAGAAGTAAGAGGACATTGAATAAGCGCAATCTGAAAGCGGATCGTAGACACCCCCCGACACTGATCATGATCTACAAATCATCAGATGGCTCAACACTACCCTACCTTGAGGTGCAATCGGAATGCTCCACACCTGTCTGGCTCCCTCATCCAAACCGCTACCCTCATAGCTTATCCTCCTCTATTTTTACAGCTGCATCCTTGACAGCCCATCACCTCACTGGCTCCGCACGCCTCCCACCATCCAGGGACATTTGTATGCATGCATGTATTCATGAGCGGGTATAAAATTTAAATATGTTTTTTACAGTCAAAAGTCACTGATATACAGCTAATGCAGGCAAATAAGAAGAGAGACAAGAGAGAGGGAGGAAGAAAGGGAGACACTCGGTGCACTCTGTGTGAACTCGAGCTAAATCACACTCAGAAGCCTCCTACACTTCCGCCCCTCCTTGTCTTAGCTTGTATTACTTATTAATTTATTCATTTTAATGATGCTCATCTGAGCATTTTCGTCGAACAATTAGGACTTAAAGGTTTAAACATCGTGCGATATAGGACCTTAAAATCCTACTGAAATTACGTTAGGGATTTGAGATGCGTTCTCTCTCTATCCTTTTCCCCTCCTCCCCACCCGGGCAGTCGCGAGGTGGATGTTGTGTCTGTCGTTTCATGGAGGTCAGGATTTGTTTTCCACACTTCTTGGGCTCTGAGGGCAGTCCAGGGAGCTCTAATGGCTTGTTCACACACTCTGCTTTGCATTATTTCCTAACTGCAAATACCAAGGGGCCATGTCACAGTGAGAGCCATCCTAAAGTACTTAACAATGTAACCTACATACACTCCAGCATGGAGGGAAATATATGGACACTAAAGCATGAACATAAAGCACACACCAACACTCCTCTGACAGGACATGGGGGGGGCTCTTAGCTCATGGGGGTGGGGTCGCACAGGGGACACTTATTTGCTCTCAGACTATGCCACCCGCCGAGCTCAGCCAATACGACGTACGGTGCTGATTCCAAAGTAAAGAGGACGGAGGAGGAAGAGAGCAAGACGAGAGAAAATGAAAAGGGCCAAAGAAACTGATTTTGCCTCATAGTTCATCTTCATCTGGGTGCCCTGTCCCAAACCCCAGTTCATGAAATAAGTCCTGCTGAAAATCAATGGCAGTCCGAGCCGTGTAAAGGTCAGCCATTCAGCAGCGCTGGCCTTGGTGGACCAGTCAAGCCCAGGCTTGTACTGTGAAGCTCGGCTAAGTAGAATTAATGGGGGGATCGATTATTCTGCACACAACTTAAATTGAACTAAGCAGAGAATCATTTTAAGGCAGGAACTGTACCGTGAC
This sequence comes from Sparus aurata, assembly GCF_900880675.1. Lineage (NCBI taxonomy): Eukaryota > Metazoa > Chordata > Actinopteri > Spariformes > Sparidae > Sparus > Sparus aurata. The sequence continues at coordinate 11,452,707 of NC_044197.1, forward strand.
GTCGAATGAGATGCATTTGCCACATAGCCAACCCCCAGAAACCCATTTAGCAAGCACAAAGCAAAGGGTGCGAATGAAAAAGAGGTTTTTAAATAAAGGCTCTCGCACTCCCTCTTCATCTCCACTCCGTCTCTCCACTTCTTTTTGAGTTCAATATCTGTACAGTAACCGCCCGAGAACACCCCTGAACCCACCGAAGACCTAACTCATAGATTTGATACGCAGAAAGACTTTCCCTCTTTTCTCTTTCTCCTCCCCCTTCACTCTCTTTCCCCCCTCACCTCTTTTCTTTTTTTTTTTCTCTTTTTTTTTATTTCATGTCACCTCCGGCACCTCATTCTTCTTGTATTCTCCCCTTGTTTAAAGCAAAATCAATATGGAACCGGAGGAGACAAATCAACGTATGGTGGCACTGCAGGGGGAGGCCCAGCGTGCTCCCACCTCGCTGGTCACATGTTCCTCGCTCGCTGGCTCCGTGGTATGGGGGGAGGGCTGGGATAAGTGAAGGAAGGAAGGGCGGATGGGTGGAAGTAACGATGTAAGGTCTGACTTATGGAAGGATGAAATGATAAGAGACCAAAGGGCTGGAGAGGGATGAAAGGGAGTTGGTGAGGGATGAAACAACGCTCCAATGGGAGGGCATATGGAAGGAGAAGTGAATGGAGAGAGGGATGAGAGAAAGAGAGGAGAGGAGTGGGCGGCAGTGTGGGCTGGGGGTGGTGGAGGTGGCGATGGTGGTGGTGGGGGTGCGTATCATGGAAAATTCTGCTCCAGTGACTGGAGTGCAGAACGGGAGCCCTCATCTATAATGTATATCATGGATCCGTGAGAGATTTTCATACATATAAAATGGAGCAGCACCAGGAAGTGTCTCGCTGCCACGGCACAGCCGAGAATCGCCCGTGGGGGCAATTTCAATATTCTGTTCTGTTTGTACTTGCATACTGTTAATTCACATATACCCCTGTGTTCCTTCGCCGCCGCTTCATACTGTGTAAGTCAAAAAGGATTAAAAGACTCCATGACTATATGTAAACACGCTTCTAATTCAAGATTATTCAAATACCTCTGCGACGAGAAAAGACGACTTTTGCGTGTTTAACCTCGCCACAAAGAGACCGTGCTCTATCCTAACAACCTAAGAATAACAGCCGGCTCCATTTAGAGAAGTTGAAGATGTTATGCGTAATATTTTTCACATTAAAGCAACGTTATGTAACTTTATAACCTTTAAATAACAGCTTAAAATTGCTTTGATGGCACAATGTCTTGCAATAGGGTGAATGGTGACTCCGCCCCATCACGTTTACTTCAACATACAAGTTTCCAACACATAACACTGTTATGATGATATGAGTTTGTTTGTAGTTAGTACCTAGATTACGTCTGAGAAATTGTTACCGACTTGGGAACTGTGGGGGGTGCCAAATCGCATTATTTGTATATATATATATTGTATATATATGTCTAAAAATGACTTACATTAGTCCTAAATGTTTCCAAAAACGTTACGTTTCATTTAGTCGCCTCTCGACATAACTTCCAGGGAAACACCTGATGATACACTGGAGAGCGAGGAAGGAAGTCAGCACACTTCACTGGACATAACGTGAATAAAACCTTGACACATTACTTCGTCTGTGAACGATTTCTGCCTGAATCACATCAGATTTCAGATTTTCATTCGCGATGGTGGTTTTTTCACATTCAAAACAAGAACCGCTGTAATTCCACACAATTTCACGATGTCATCTAACTGCAACTTTTTGTTTCCATTGTTTGGATTGAGAAACCATCAGCTGCAGAGATGGCACACAGTGCATTTAAAGACTCTCGCTTTACTAAACACAACGGACAATAGATGATATAGAGTGCTTACATCTCCATCATAAGCCTTTGTCTCTCCCTCTGGGCTTCTTTCTAAGCAACTTGGACAGCCAACATAGACATCATGTGGGAATCGGGGGGGGGGAAAAAAATGAAATAAATAAACATGACAAGTGGCCACTTAGCCACAGCCTCCCTCATTGAAACCTGATGAGGGCCCTGTCTCGGCTAACTTCAACAAACGCTAAGTGACATGCTTAAGTGGGTTCAGGTTGCGCATCCGGGGTAATTCAGTAAAAATACAAATGAGTCTGGCTGGGAAAACAGATCACTATGCACTCATTCAAAATAGAAGGAGAGAGCCACGGAGAGCGAGAGAAAGACTTTCATTTCTTTTCCCCGTCCTTCAGAGGATACTCTCGGCCTCACATCGACCGTCTGGCGCACACACACACACAGACACACACACACACGCTGCCCTCGTTCAGCCATAAACAGCACTATATAGACCCAGTGATTTCCCTCATTGGGAATCGATAACAAATAACCTCACTTTTCACTGGCCATTATGGTCCGTGTCGACCATACCCGGTCGTCTTTATCTGCACACGGGGTGTCACGCCTGACCTTGGGCTCCCTCGCTCTGCTCTCTCTCTTCGCTCCCCAGGTAGATTTCAAGCAGAGGGTTTGGTCCTGGTTTTTGGAAAGGTTCAAATTGAGCCCTATGGGAGCGAGGAGCAGGGAGCAGCCATCTCCCATGACAGATCAATGGTAGGTCTCACCACAGGGCAGGGGGCCAGCGCCTTGCACAACCTGCTAATAGAATCCCAATGTCATTGCTGACACTACATGGCCGGGGCTGCTGGAGGTTAGCCTGAGGTAGGACAGTAGGACGGCCACGCTTTAAAATGCCCTCAAGGTCTCCGTGTTTCACGCATGTGTGCAGGTGTGTGTGGGATACATCCGAAAATACCAGAAAGCCAGAAGGCAGAACATTTTTAGCTATGAAAAATGTTGTTTCTAACGTGCAGAGAATTACTCACATTTGAGTTCCAAGGTACAAACTGATTATATGCAGCTGTCTATGCCAGTTTCTTTTAGCGATGCGCGATATGGATTGCTTTTTCAGTCAATACCAATAACTGATGATCGCCTGCTTCTCACGGCGGACACGGATAAGTGATAATGTCACATTTCTTTAATTTAAAAAGACGTTTCCTAACCTGGAGTTTATGCACACGTGAGGGGTAGAAAGGCTAAGATGGAGTGGGCGAGGACACGTTTGGCTTTGTAGTCTACACTGCATGGCTCTCCTGCTTTGTCTCCTTCTCCTTCTCAGATTGCATAGACGCCGCACTTATTAAGTAAATAGAGGCAATTTGGCTTCATCTTATCAGCAATAAGGAAATTATAGCCCATAAACAGAGCACATACTAGCAAGTATAACATTCATCAGCCCGATGAATATCACGCATTGCAACTTCTCTTTAGCTCTCTTACCCTCCCTCCAAGCTCTTCGGTCCCTAACAGTCTGTGCACCCCTCTTAAACCAAATCCAGGTTCTCCCCTTCTCTGCCTTTTGCATTTTTTAAAACCCTCCCCTCTCTCTCTCTCTCTCTCTCTCTCTCTGTCTCTCTCTGTCTCTCTCTCTCTCCCTCTCAGTTCAAAGATACAGTGGCAATTTTAGGCCTTCATTAACATCCCAGACATCCTGCCGCAGTGTAGAGCAGTGAAACCCATGATTCATAGCACAAATCATTTCATATGTACCACTTGAAGACGGGCTGCAGAGGCTGTTAAGCCACTATAAACACCTATGCACACACACACACACGCACAGATATGTGAGTGAGCGATGAGTGCAGGGGAAATCTTGGTCACCAGAGGAAACATGTCTCAGAGAGTCTTAAGAGCTCCTGATGAAGATGAAGAGAGGATTTAGACCTTTGCATATTTTACTCCCACTTTTACTCTCTCTGTGTCCTCCTGTGTGTCACACATACCTCGCATATATAGCATAGGACTTTGCAGCTTTTTTCTGCTGCTCTTCTGTTCGCTGGATTTTCTCTTCAACGCCCACACTTAAGTTTTTGCAGCCTGAGACACATGTTTTAGAAACTTTCAGATAGGCTGAGGCTCAGTAGCACATCCTCCGCCGCGTAAAGATCCATTTTGGGGGCCGGCCCTAAGTGTAACGGGCATTTCTGACACGTACAATAAGTCGACTCTGGGCCATGTTATATTGAAAATGAACCAACTGTATCAACAGTTAACACTCAGTCCATTTTCTCTGTCCTCTTTAATTACTCATTGACCCTTCTAAGCCTACCATCCTCCTCCTGTCAGTGGGAGTCATGACATTTGCCAGTTACAAAGCGTGTCAGCCCCCGGGGGCAGCTTAGTAGATCCCCAGCAAACAGCTACTGTACGTTAATTAATCACCATGAAATTAGAGTACCATCTTTTCAAGTGGCTGCTTCCTTTACTCTCCCCCCCCCTTTTTTTTTCCATGATGCCACCCAAACTCATATCCCCTTTACAGTGTCCATGTACAGCTGGAATTAATGACTTGCACTGTCACTCCCATTCAGTACAATGGCAGAAAAGTAAAGGAAACTCAATAAATACAGATGCAGCAAAGAAAAGAAGTGGTACAGGCTGCAGCCTGAGCAACACTGGAGGTCAATATTACCCCTCTTGAGAATAACAAAATCCTGATAACAGCAAGTTGCAAGCGAACTGACATTGGCTCAATACGGATTTATCAATACTGGGGTACATACTGTCAAGTAAGTAAAAAAAAGATCAAAATTGCAGTGTAACTTAGTTTGTCCACCTGACAGCAGTAACAAGTTTATTTTTCAGTTTTCAAGTGTCGAACAAAATAAAACATCTTTAAAATATGCCAGTGGAAAGTATCAACCGATACCCGAAGCCCAGGCGTCAGAATCAGTATTAGTTAGGAAAAAATCGGAACATCTCTATCTCAGTGCAGAAACTAACGTTTGTAAGATTACCAAATACAACCATTGTGTCGGTTGCTCGGTGGAAACAGCTGTGTCACTAGCATAGGACAGAGATGGGTAGGACCGCCGCCAAATCCAAATCATTTCAAACCAAACGAGTTAAACGTGGTACAAATCTAAATATGCTATATGGTGATGTCAGCAGGTGACCACAAGTGCATGAGCTCCACAGAGTCCCTCTGTGAACCCAGATGTGTATGGATGGGGTCGGTTTAATCGAAGTCCTCAATTATGTAATGAAAATTTAAATTTAACCACACACACACTCACACACACACACACACACACACACACACAGACATATGCATTCACAAACAAACACTCTGACACTTGCCTCCAGTCCAGGCAGGCAGAGAGGAGTTGCGTGTGCTTCTGCCTGCATTAATTCTGTTAATGATCACAGAGGGTCAGCCTGCCTGTGATCCCTGTCCTACCATTAAACAAATAAAAACAACACTGATTACCAGGATGTTCACTGGATGCATCAATCTTGAGTAATTAGAGAGTGGTGTTTTGACTCTCTCCCCTCTTTTCTTTCCCTCCTTGCTTTCCCTCTTTCCCTTGCTTATACCAAAGTCAGGCAGCAGCGGCAGAGTCCTTTTAATGAACTAATAAGGGTGTGTGCTTGGCTAACCAAGAATGAGACAGGAAAGAGACAAATAAGTAGGAAGAGAGGCTGCTTTACCAGCTAAATAAAGCAGCCACAGGCACTGGCTCTGCTGCCGTCCTCTACAAGGGTCCATCGCTCTATTTTTTAGAATAGGAGAAAATAATACTGAGTTTTGTGTGGAGATACTCTGCGTGTGTGCGTGTGTGTGTGTGAGTCTGTGTCTGTGAGTGTGTGTGTTGCTGCCTGGAAAAGGACACAGCTGTCACATTAAGATCATGCAGGCCTGTAGCATTAATCTGTCTTGTAGAACCTTGAGACCTTAAGTACTGTGGTACTTAAGGCTATGTGTGTGTGTGTGTGTGTGTGTGTGTGTGTGTGTACATGTGAGTGGTGGCATGTGCAAGGAATGCGTGAAATGAAGATGCTCGTAGGGCATATGGCCCCAGATTCAAATCCAGATGCTCACACAAACCAATTGCATGAGACGATAGCACGGGAAGAGATGGATGATGCAGGGAGAGAAGGATAAGATGGGAGGATGAAAAGTGAGAGTGGAAACCAGATTTTAAAGAACAGATTTAAAGAACATACAATTAAAGAAATGAGGGAAAGCAAAGAAAAAATGAGAAGAGTAACATTTGTGTGGGACAGGACGTTGCATCTAACAATAGATTTGTACCTGATGGGCTGGGTTGTTGCTTTTCCTCTGCTTTGCTGAGCTGTGTTATCCCACTGCTGTGATGTGTGAAGTCTACAGTGCTATTTGTGTGCTGTGCTAACCTGGCTGTATTGTTTTTGTGCTAAGCTAACCTGACTGTGTTGTTTCACCGGTATGCTTTGCAATGCTGTGCCGCGCTGTGATAAGCTGGATATGTTGTTTCTTTGCTGTGCTGTCCTGGGTGGTGACAGCCTCAGCCACTGACAGGTCCTTTAAATTCACCACTGCCAATTAGAGTCACTCCAGACCTGGTGGTGGGCGCATGAAGGAGGAGATGGGGGAAGTGAAAAAAAATGCTGGGACGATGGTTGCAGGCCTGACAAGCCTGATGTGGAGATGGAAATGCGGTAATTTGGAGTAATTCGGCAACTCCCTGGCGCTTGCCTTGCCTGCCTGTCTGTCTGTCCACTGAAATAAATGGGGTCAGCAGCGTGTGATCGGCAACTTTCATTTATATGTAAATGACCCCATCGTTGCTGCAGCAGCTGCTGTGGAAGCTGCTGCTAAGTCTGTACACACACTGAAATGCTCGGCCTGAAAGAGAACGCCAGCCAGCCTGGCTGACTCCTGTTTCTGCTGCTGCCTCCCTTTAACTCCGTGCAGCCCCTGCTCTCTCTTGATCTTTATTTGTCTCTCTCTTTCCTAACCTCTCTGTACACTACACTATCACAAGAACCTACACATATACCAAGAGTACCTCTCAACTGTTCGTTTCTTTTTCACAGCCGACTCATTCCAAGATTCACTAATAGCACATAACAAGGCAGCCCATAAATATGTTTTTATATCCAACAATACTAGTGCAATACAACGGCTTTGTCGAATGAAAAAAAGGAAATGTTTCTTGTCTTGCCAGTGACAAACATATGCTCAAAAAACTGGTCTGAAGAAAAGTTGTTCTTACTGTGTAGAATGTCAGGATGGATGCTTAACCAGTTTTTATGCCATAAAAACAAAAACCTCTCAAACATCTACTTTGCTCCAGGACACAAATTGTCTTTTTTCGCTATCAGCACATGAAATATGTGGCTACAACTAACAAATATTTTCATTGGTTAATTTAATAATGATTAAAAATCAATTTTCGTCAATGTGACCAGTAAGTCACAATTATCCAGAAGCCAAGGAGACATCACCCAAAACCAAACATATTCTACATACATGATGTTAGACTGAGAAATGTAGCACATCTTCATGTGGGAGAAACTGGAACTATGACTTTTCGCTTAATAATTCAAAAACTCATCCGTTATCAAAGTTGCTGGTGTTTAATTTTATGTCTAATCAGGTAACTGATGAATTAATTAGTCCCAGGATGACAAAAGTGGAGCCTGTGGGCCACGACTCTGTGTGATTCTGTGATTTCCTGTTTTAATTTGAAGCTTTGGACTCATGTGCCGTGTGTGGCTTTTCAGTTCCTCCCTTTGTGTGAATTCCCTGCCCCTTTTTCTTGTCTGCCTTTGTCTTGTTTGTTATCAGCCCTTGTGTGAATATTGTCTGTGTGTTCCTTGATGTCTTTGTCAGTTCGTCCTGTGTAATCCTCCTGTGTCAATCACCTAAGCCTGTACCTGCTCCAGTGTCTCGCTGTTTCTTCTTGTGGTATGTTTGTAGTTTTATGTTTTTTCCTGATTTGAACTCTGGTTGAACTTTGTTTTAGTACTTAGTAGTGTTGCTACTTTTGTGTTTTTGGCATTTTGAGCTTCTTTGGTTTTTGGGATTATATGATTTTTGGATTTCAGTTTTTGTGAATTAAAGCTTAAAGCTTTTTGTTCTTAATCTTGCCGACCTTTTCCCCATTTCAGTGTTCGCCTGGACCCACCAGGACGTCCAAGTTACAGATGTTTCCAGCCAAAACAGAATTAAAAATTAAATTAAAACATTTTAAAATAAATTAATGTGCATATTGTTTTGGTAAAAGTGCTCTTTATATACGTCACTGATCATTAATTACCTTTCATAATCTAATCATAAACAGCCAGAGTGACAATTTGTGCAGGTAGCCAGTCAATTAAGGGGACTTGAAACACAATAACATTAAAATATAACATTTTTTGCATTCGCGTTACATTTTTGACAAAGTTTGTCCATCCCTGAACTAGTTTTTGTGTCACAAATAAGTGAGAAAATGTTTTATCTTTTATTTCTACTTTGCATTTTTTTTTACATTGTTACTTTTCATTCCGCTCCTATGTTGCCTCCACTTTTAATGGCTTAATGTTTACTTTATGTATTATTATAGAAACTAAATAGTGTTTTTCGGCTGGCGTAGTTTTCCTGAGATATACTGCAGCAGTGTGAAATAGTGTAGCAAAAAAAGTAACAGCGAGAACAGTGGAGCAGATCAGATAGTGTATTGTAGGGCCTGGAGGTGCGTCCGCTTCATTACCTAGCTAGCCATTGTGCTGATGCAGAACCGGGGTCCTGTAAATTCCTGCCTGCTTGTGACACCATAGATAATTACACTTCCATAAATAATGGAGTGTGCCTTGCCCACTTCCTATAGAGCTCCCCTAATGAGATTAATATACAGGGAGCGGCTGGAAAACACTTGGCAGGTAAATCTTAAGGCTTAACTTAAAGGAATAATCCGCCCTAAAAAAAATTAACAATGTTACAAACAGCCCGTGGCAGCGTATTATCTACTCCTGAGGTGATTTCAATGCAATCTCCTCTTCCCACAAATTGGATTATGTGATAATAACACACAGAGGACAAGCAATTTGTATCTGTTCCTCAGAAGTACACACGGTCAGCAACAAGGTCAGGGTTACTTTGAGGCGACTATAACATGAGGTCAGAGTTAGGGATCCACAATAAGTTTGTGTGATCGTGTTTCTCTCAAGTATTTTTTCAACCTAAAGAGACTATTCTCCTCCATCTCATCGTTTGGTGGTGGATCAACATCACTCTTCGGGATAATTGGCCAAATGTTGAAAGTAAACTAGCAGGCTGGGTTTTTCTCCACTGCAGCTACAGTGATGTTCAACGTGAGAAAAGTTTGAAGCTTTCAACAACATCAATGGGTATCTGCAGGTTTTTGGTGTCGGAGCCTCAGAATGAAAGCACAAAGGACTCTTCCAGGCTTTACACTCGTACTCAGAAGCAGCGCAGAGAGAAATCTATTTCCAAAAAGAGAGACGTACCAATTTATCAACCGACAGCAGCGTCTACAGACGATGATGCAACGCAGTGTGTTGTGAGTTGGGTTTTAGATTTGACTTTTTTCAACTTGTAATGATAGACAGGGCTGGTACTATTGCTTTATGACTACATCTAGAATCAGGAGTAAAGTTTCCTTTCACAGTCTTTCACCAACTACACACAGTAACCCTCCGCATATAACCAAAAAAAAAAAAAAAAAACACTCATTAGCTCCGTAATTGACAGTCCTGGACATGTTAAAGTGAGCTTTTATGTATATCTCTGCACCACTTTTATATTTTGCATTGCATGTGAGTCGTGTTTATTTGTCATAACTAATTCATGAAAGAGACGCCTTTGATGATGCATCGATTTTATTATCAAAATCTCTAAGTTATCTTTCATCCAGAGTGCGTCTTTTATTTACGTCTCGTCTTGAGAGCCGAGAAAAATCTAATTTAGTTCTCAGGACTGAACTGTTTTGGATTAAAGTTGAGTAAATAATTCATGTGTTGAAATAGGTCCATCTGCTATATGGGGTATGGCAAGGAGACAGAGGAGACGTCTCGCATCTCTGTTGTGAAAACGAAATACCTTTTAATAAACTTGTTTCTTGTGCTCCCGTTTCCTTTCAAGTGAGAGATCTGAACATGCCCCAAAGTCTGAATCAAGATCTGTTCAAAGTGCGATGATAATCCCATAGAAGATGTTTCAAAGACAACTTTCAGAAACTTTATCTGTCGGTGCCAGATCTAAGTTCTACCACCTGTGTGTGTGTGTGTGTGTGTGTGTGTGTGTGTGTGTGTGTGTGTGTGTGTGTGTGTGTGTGTGTGTGTATGTGTGTGTGAGAGAGAGTGTGTGAAGTCGTTGATAAGGCCTAAAAGAGTGCTTGGGGTTACTGTTGGGAGGATGTCCCATTTTTCTCACAGTAATAAGCCAACACATAAAGTACCACTCTGCAGCTACAGTAGTATACCCGCAAGAGTGTAATGGGCCGACACACACACACACACACACTGAACTACATTACCATTCTCATAGTTTCCTCTCTGTTATATTCACTCTGCTCTCCAATTCCTTCCCAACTGCCAAAGCAATAAAATCACATCGTACTGGAACAGTAGCTAATAAATTTGATTTGTTTGGACACTCACACACATACTCACACTCACACACACACACACACACACACACACAATTTTTGGGCCATTTTCACATGAAAAAATACACACTGCCACATTCCATGGGACAGTTATGACTAGTTAAAAACCAACAAACATGTGTGTGCTTCTGTGTGCCAACATGCTAAAGACTGAGTCTACTTGTGGTGTAGCAGTTGTTCTTGGATTTGACTGTGGGCCAATGACAGAGCTTGAAGGCCATTCATGAAGTCCTAAACAGCTAATTAAAGTAACAATATGTAGAAACCAACCACCACCAAACTGACATATGTTTGCCATTTTTATTCTCTATATTTGAGTGATTAAAATACCATGGAGTAATGTGTCAGCCTAACATTTTGAATAGAATAATGTTGAGACACTTCACCAATAATTGGTTGCCAATATCTCAAAATGGTTGTCAGTGCAAACATGGCAACCGTTACTTTTGAGAAGTGACATCAAATAATTTTGAAATGTCTGAACACTTACAGGCGGATGAACAATGCAGAGCGGCAGCTGCAACAACACCACTATAATCAATGAGACTGGCTGCATCATGACTCTAGCCGGCCTCCACTTGATTGCCTTGTCGATATCTATGTAACAGCTGGTGGTTTCAAGCTAACTTTATCTGGCTTACTTTAGTCTGTAGATGCTGACTTACCCATATTACATAATCTCAGCGAAAAGTTAGAGTTTCACTGCGCTGTGTTAAAACGGTCCAAAATGGAAGATACAATCACAAAAACAAAAGCTCACCGTCATGCTGTGCCTTTGAATCACACAACCCAGCGCATAGGTAGGCAGGTCTAGCCATTAAAATGCACATCTGGTCTGCAAATGGTTTGCATGCATTAAATGTTCAATGTAGCCAGAGCATAAAAAACCATACAGTTAAAAAGAAAAAACACCAGGAAAAATAAGGTCTCATATTCCCCAGGGCAAGGACGACTTCATGTGTGAAAACTCGGAGGTCAACTGAGGTGTGTAAACACGTCTTCAAGTAACATGAGTGGAGCGTGTTTGAATTTTCCTATCACCTATTTTTTAACACCTAAGATTTCACTTTTCTCGGTGGTGCTAATGTGGAACGCAGTGTGATGGTCCTTTACTTCATCTCGTGTGTTTTGTTTTTACTGCTGTGCACACAAAGAAGTGCAATCTTAGGTGTATGAACTTGCATGTTTCCATTAAACTGAATGCAGCACACGGCTGTGTACTCTCCATAAGCCATAATGACACCGCACAGTGGAACTATTAACACAATAAACCATTGTGTGCCTTTAAACTCAAACCCAGCAGTTCCCCAGTGTCCCATCACCGGCTGAGGTAACACCGAGGGAGAAAATAGTTCCACTGATAGTCTGAATACTCGACCACAGTGTCTGACTGTGGAGGGGAAATAAAGAGAATGCCTAATTAAAATTTCAGAGGTACCAGCTGGGTGTCTGATCCCCCCCTCCCAGTGTCTTTGTGTCTGGATTGAGACACACTCACCTTGATTTCTTCATTTATTAACCTTGACAGAAACAAATCTGCATCCCCGCTCACAGTGCCACAAAGCGTGGATAATGGGGCGAGTATGCAAACATACAGAACGCGCACGCTCCCGCATGCATCTACGCACACGCATACCGATGTACATACGCATTTACACTTGTATACACAAGCGTGCACTTACCATCACTCCAACACACACACAAACACTTTACCCACATTAATGCACCTGCTTGCACACACACTGACACACACACACACACACACACACACACACACACACACACACACACCCTGTAGGCCCAGACAAGGCCGTTCTTTAATGAACAGCTTAATGGGCAAAGAAAGATACAACAAAGCCGTCTGGGAGGACTGTTTGTAGTGAAGTGATCAAATACACTTGGCAATGATATCCTTAGCATGAATAGTTATAATGATAAGCACGGATGAATATGAAATCAGCTTCATTTTCACCAAATTGAAGCATCATTTAGTCACTGGGTGCAGCATCCAGTGACGGGCAGATCAACTGGAAAACTCATTCATCATTTAATGCAGCTGATAAAAGATTTCGGTGCCACTCAGCATTTTGATTTATGTTTGCGCTTGATTGCTATTTCGCAGCTATTTTATCTCGCCTCGCCAATGGAGCTGATTGAGAGTTAAAAGTACGGGAATAAGGCAGAAAATAGAGCGATATGTGTCTGTATGTTCATTCATGTATGGGTGTGTGGATATGTGTGCGCCGGTGCTCCCCAAAGGGTTGCTAAATTGAGGGCCGCATCTTCATTTGGTCTGCCGGATGGCGACCTTGCAGCCCCGTCTCTGTGTGCTTTTGCGACTGCCTAATGAAGACTTCAGGGCCAGGCAAACAAATTCTAATAAATTGTTGTGCGGTGACCGAAAAGTAGGTGTTCTACCGCACACAGACACACACACGCACACATATGCAGAAATATAGGAAATGCATACCGTAGACTCAAAAAGTACACACACTCATTGAATATTAGCATTAATTCTCAGCTCGAGAGCAAGAGTGGATGTGACGTTGTGTCCTGTGAATGCCTCCTGTTCCACAGCTGCTTTGCTTTAAAAAAAACACGCTCCTTTACTAAAAAATATCACAATCGATAGCTGATGTCCCAAGTGACACCGTAAAGAAAAAAAACACGCCCACCATTTGGGATACCTTCAGCCAGTTGGAGGGAGACACACTGTCAAGGAGGGAAGAGAGGGTCAGGTATGTGTGAGAGCTAAATGTTAGTTTGTTTGCACCTGCATGTTTGTTTTCTCTTCTGCAGAGAATGTGTGGGTGCGGGTGTGTGTGTGTGTGTGTGTGTGTATTGAGAGCGGTAGTTGTCACCACAGAGATGTCTGACCTTTAGCGGTGTTCCGAAGTTAGGTGAAGTTGTCTTTCTTCCGCACTTAAAGGGGAGTGACATTTAATAGTCCCCACAGGTCAAAGAGGGTAACAAACACCAAATAAAGAGTTCCAGATGCCAAAAAAATGGGAAAGTTCTCACTCTGTGCAGCTCAGTAAATTAGTGTGTGTGTGTTTGTGTGCATGTATATGATCTTTAAAAAGCACACACACTCACATGTATATATATGTGTGTGTGTGTGTGTGTGTGTGCGTGCTTTTTTAAAGAGCACCCCTTTTCATTCCACCCACATTGTTCTACTTTTCCTTTACTTTAGTTACTCTCAGGGCTTGGCAATATATACGATATATATTGTTACGTGATATTAGACTACATATTGTCCTACTTTTCTATATCATTATATTGTTATATGGCAAGTCTTTTTCCAGGTTTTAAAGGCTGTATTGCAGGAAAGAGATGTACGTTTCTGAAATTATGAGACTGTTCTACCTGATCTAGTACTCACATTTACCCATTTTGTCATTATATGCATATTACTAATGATTACTGATCAGAAATCTCATTGGGTTACAGTACCAATAGTCATCACTACGATCATTTTTGCAATGTCAATATCAAAGTAGAGCCTATTTGGTCAAAAAATATCATGACATCTGCTTTTGTCATTCAGTCCTTACATTTATGAAGTGCTCTTGAGAAGACTTCAAAATATCAAGCTATACGTCGTGTATTTTCGGCTAGAACTACTATGTGGACAGGGATGTGCAGGATTGGTTGACGAGTTGGTTAGACGTTGACAGTTTTTTCTGACTGTTTTTCTACTTTTAGATGCGTCAACTACAGTAAGAAATTAGTAAAAAAAAAAATCAGTGTGAGTAGTGCAGATGTTAAAAGACGGAGGCATAGAAAGGAGCAGTGATGGCCCAAGGCGTGCCATGGCAGGCCCTGTTGCCATTGGCCGCTGTAACAGATCCATGTCTCTGGAGTTTTAAATGATTCAAACATTTGCCCTTCGCTGTTCCTGTGGTGGGCAAAGATGTTCTTTGACTCCTCCGCTGCTCCCACTCTGCTACCCCTCCTCCTCAGTGTCACTTGGCCTCTCGAATACTTTTTTAAATATAATTACTATCATGCTTTGTTTCTATGATTTAATAAAAGAGCCTCGGAGTGATCATCACTCGCTAAGACCTCTATCCATGACACCAGACCAGAGTTGTTTCTAATAAGAATCCATATGCATACATCTATAAATTAGAACTACCTTCCGTGAAAATAAAAGCTTATTAATTGCTTGTTGAGATAAAAATATGGCCATACAACTTTAGTGAATATTGACTGGAGACTACCGAATAAAACAAAACCATGGCCTATTAAACCTGAAACAATAACAACCCACATCTTGAACCCAAAGCCTGGAAGTCAGAGAGATTTATTTAGATATAATAATTGGCAGTCTTTTCTCCGTTCTTGGCAGGCACCACGGTGGACTTAAAAAAAATGCGAGGAGAAATGTACTGCATCGAGTTGACAGAGCTCCAGAGGGGTAAGCAGTTCATTTGGCAGAACTAAGCAGCGGAGGTGAGCAGATGAAGGGGAGGCCAGGGGTGCAAGCGGGCAAACAGCAACGCAACAAAACTCCCAAGCCCTAATGACTGACGGACCAGCAGCAGATGAGCTCGCAGTTAATACATTAATTACACAGGCGAAGGCCAAGCAGAGCTGAACTGAGCCAAGTTGAGTTGAGCTGAGCTGAGCTGGGCCGAGCTGACTCTCTCTAAGCTGAGTTAGGCCTCAGCGCAGGGCTAGTGGAGGATGCTGGGTCTCTGCAGAGCGTGCTTTGCAATCCCCAGGCCTCATTAGGGATGCAAAGAGGTTCTGACTCCAGTCACCTGTGAGCTTTTTATATCTGGCATAATCTCTTAGTAGATATTTCTTACATCCAATAATGAGCAAGTTATTACTCCATACAACAGAGAGAGGGAGCGGGGGGAGGGGAGGAGTCGAAGAGTAGAAAAAAATATAAAAAGAGCTCAAACACAGAAAAAAAGATGGAGACTCCTCTGAGGTTTAGAATGCAGCAGAGAGCAGAAGGTGTCTCTTTTCAGTTTGGCCGTTAACGTCAGCAGTGTTTACAGCATTATGACTTTGGTAACTCTGACGGCAACCATTTTAAAACACAGATGCTCCCGGAGGTACCGTTCTATCACGCCTCTAATTTTCAGTGAACAACAATCCATACAGAATCCAACACTCAGATCTTTGCTTACTTATCTCATCAGCCTCCTACATGAAGGGAACCCTACGGGAGAAAAGTCTGTATTTTAATCATCTCTTGGGAACTTGTCAGTTGAGTGCTTGAGATAAACACCACCAAAAACAAAAGAAATTGTCACATGGCCAATAAGCGCTACATTCGAGACCTATGTCAATTTTAATAATAATTGGGTTAAAAAGATTAGTTGTTTTCAATAATTAATATGTTACACACTCGCCTTAATTTTACAGATAACACAATTAATGTTTTTTTTTTAAGGCATGCAGAGGTTGTACATACTCAGGAAGCGTAACAAGCCAGAGTATTCTTGAAATGGTGAAGAAGAATCTGGGGGGAGCCATCCTGTCTTTTCACACGGATGCGTGGCACAGACACTTGCATGTCAAATGCAAGAAGAAACTGTCAAGAGTGGTTAATACGGCCCGCAGAAAATCACAGGGAAAGCATGGATGCAACTACGCTGCAGGCATGTACTGAATACCTAAAAAGAAACCTCTTGACATAACAAGCAAATGGACCTGGACTTCCATTCATATAGCACTTTTCTGGTCGACCGACTGCTCAGAGCGCTTCACAATGCATGCCACATTCACCCATTCACACGCACACATACATGCAGTGATGGCGGAGGCCGCCATGCAAGGTACTGACCTGCTCATCAGGAGTGATGTGGCGCCTTTTATCCCAAGTCCTCCATTATATTTTTATACTCAGCCATTCGCACACACGCACTGATGGAAGAGCCATCGGGAGCAATTTGGGTGTTCAGTATCTCTCGCCCAGGAACACTTGGACATGTGGCTGGAGCCAGGAAGCATAACTACCGACCTTCTGATTAGTAGACCACCCAGTCTACCTTCTGCCAAGAGCCACCAAGAAACGATTCCAAGAAATCATGTGTCCTAAGTGCAGTTAAATTATTAAGAACATAACCAATCATAAAAGGCCTCCCTCGCCTCCCTGTTTTATGTTTGTGGAATTTGAACTTATTGAACTGTGTTTTATTGCCTATAATTGACTATAAAAACGTTGTTTTTTACTGTTGTCTTACTTGGAACTCATGTTGCTTGTGGTGAAGCCCATTTTCCAAATCATGGACGATAAAGTTTCTTACCTAAATCAAACAACATGACAGCCCCCCACCCCTGCCTATTTCCTATTTGAGACCTCGGAGGGAGCGGAGGAAGAGGAAATGGGAGCACAGAAGGGGGAGCGGCGCCGCCTAATAAATACATAAATAAGTGCATAAATAAACAGAGCATCAGACCTCTGCCTGACATGGCAGAGACAGCACCTGAAGCATTGGAAGACAAGTCATCCTTCTCCTCTCTCTTCTCTCTGCTGTCTGCATTGATTGATGTGAGGGAGGAGGATCAAAGGCTGCTGAACAGTAGTACTCAGGAAGATGGAGAGATAGAGAGGGAGGGAGGAGGCGAGGGAGGCATGGGGGGACGGAGGGGGGAAGAGATAGAGAAGTTGAGGTCTCCGCCGTCTGTCAGTCAGCCCCACGAAATGACCCTCTAACTACAGGGCTAAGTCAGACATTAAGGCCTCCAGAGTCAAAGAGGATTCACTCATTCTCCCCCCTCTCTGCATTCACCTCACTCCCTCCCCTCTTTTCTCTCTCTCTGTCTCTCTCGCTCGCTCTCCTTTATCTTTTCTCCTCTCTGTCCCATCCTGAAGAGGAGGAGCAGGGCCAAGCACCATTAATCTCCTATCTAATAACACTGGTAATGTTACACATTATTGGAAAGAGATGGGCAAAATGAACCAATAAGTTATCCGATATGGGTCTCCCTTCTCCACGCACACTCCAATCCCAAGGACATTTAGGCAAAAGAAGAGACACAGATGCAGTGAGTGAGGGAGACGGAGAAAGGAGGTGGGGGGGGGGGGAGAATTAGTAATGGAAAAAAGGTGGGCAATGTGAAATATTTCCTGCTATCGACCTCTTGGCCAGGGACATGCATAGATTTCTGTATGTGGAAGATAAGTGTCTTTGATAAAGTAGGTTAGCATTGATTAATCCATGAAATCTTGGGGCTGTGGACTTGAAGTTAATGAGTAAGGTTTTCTATTTTCTCTGCAATCTCTCACGACATACGCTTTCAGCACAGCCCCGGGACCCCGCAGGCCGCAGCAGCGCCGACACCGCTCATTTTCGATGTCTGTTATTTTGGGGGCGAGGATTGGCCAATCAATGAAGTTGACATTTGTTATTGTGAAGGATTCACAATGCAATCACAGGATAAGGGTTGTAGGGGCTTGCTAGGTGCATATAGAGGGGGGTGGAAAGGTCACGGCTAATCTAAAGGGAACAAGAGTTATTTATCCATACGTGCTAGAATAAAAAGAGGATGAGAGACACAATCTATATATACTGCCCCTGAGGGGGGTAATGCAGGCACGGTGCACACACACACACACGCACACACACACACACACACACAAACAAAGCGTCCTATCTCCTGCAAAGTAATTCCCTCCTATTTCAATTGGTAATAAACACTGTGCATCAGGTGACCTATCTCACGGCCCATAACTGAGTTTTGTAGCGGCACTCAACAGCTCGCAAGGATGAAGAAATCTGAATACGCCATTAAACACTCACCCCTGTACGAGGTTAGGCTGGAGATAACCCTGTTTGGGAAAAGTCCATCTGCATCATTTGCGCTGCGTGTTTTTCTGCCACATTCGATAAGGTGCGACGCTCCTTATTTTTTATTTTTGCATGCGGCTGCGGTGAGGGAAAGCGAAGCAACCAGCACGTCGGTTGAACACATCAGTCACATTTAGAACAACCTTGAAACAAGTAGCACTGTGGACGCATCCTCGGGCGCAGAGCGCTGGGAGAAAGAAATCAGGGGAGACAGACAGGCGGGCATTACAGGCAGGCAAACAGGCAGCTTTCTCTTTCTTTCTCTCTTACTGACTGTACATCACCTCTGTTGCCCACACTCGTTCACATTCGAGTCTGTCCCTCCTCTCACTCACATTAATCAATTTCTCTCTCTCTCCGCTGTAAATCATCCCTCTCTTCCTCAACCTCAGCAGCTGTGCGGAGGAGGCAGAGTGGATGTCAAAATATTTGGCAGCCATCTCTAGTGCCGGTGTAGCATTTTAACCTCCGTGGTTATTACACATACACAGGTTTGTCTGACATCCCCCCAGGCATTAGCCTTGAAATCTCTCTCTCTCTTTCTCCCACTCTCTCCCTCTCTCCATTCATCACATCATTATCCTTACAGCAAGGATACACAAACAAAAAAAGCTCATCCCCGTCCTCGCCGCTCGGCGCGCTCTGTGAATGGCTGTAGCTTTACGCCAAACACAGCATGCCCCTAATCCACCAGAGTAAAAAAAAAAAAAAAAAACTGGAGTAAGGCAGAGGGCTCACCTTTTCAGCTCACTGCTACCGCTACAGTGAGGACGGACAAACGTTGCACATGCACTTAATCTTGAGTCTTGGGTACACCCCCCCCCCCCCCCCCCCACACACACACACACACACACACACACACACACACACTGCACACATGCACATGAATAAACACTACATGGCTCTCCATCTTGCACGCACACACGGATATTTTCAGTAGCTAATTATCTAATTCCTTCCCTCAGCATCGACTTGGTGTGTGTGTAAATCAAGAGCGTAGCAGGAAGTCTCTGCCCCAGGCTCTGCCTCCGCCATGCAAACACACACACACACATAATGCTTTTCCACCCCGAAGTCTTTGTTTCAGTGCTTTTTTTTTTTTTTTGCCGAGGAGGTGTAGGTTATTCCAGGAAGTGAAGAGGGTCCCACCGGACCCCCTGACAGCTCGTGTAAATCAGATGTCATAGAAAGATCTAATGGTGCTGCATGGACCTGATATACAGTGCTGTGGTGTGCTGACAGTTGCATGTGCTGTGTGTGCATGCAGTACGTGCCAACATGCGTATACACGCACGCAGTTACACACAAGCGCAACCGGAATGTATAAGCTAATGGAGTACATAACGCACGGCTTAAACGTGGCTGACAGTTGCCTTGCTCAGCAGTACAATGGCCGTATGTCCCCTTTACTCAACGGAATGTGTCTTTTTTATGGCATGCGAAGTTATAAGCACACACACATACACACCGACAAAGTGATGGAGCCTTGCTTTTTCCTAAATATGAAATATACTCAGCTGAAAAAGTCTTTCCCGGTGCTTTAGGAGATATACTGCCAATGTATTTACCTCAAGTAATTCTTTACAGCTTACTTTCCACAGAAAAAAAAAAACAGTCACTAAACTGAGGTAATTAATTTTTTATTTTCACAGCATGTTTGAAGGATCCACTCGAGATAATTAGCAATAGCAGGCAAAAAAAGGAAGGTCAGCGCAATCAAAATTACCATTGATTCAAGAATATCCTGGGCACAAGTTGATTCACATTGGAAAAAAAAGTGCACTTATTTCACACCATCTTTGCTTGTTTAAGAGAAAATAACATGTAACGACGAGCAGATGTCCCTTGTGAATGCACACAAAGAGTCTGAGATCGCATGTGCACATTAAAAAGAGTGAAAAAAAACAAAACACCGTCTCCGTATTTATGTCTTTAATTTCGTTATGGTGGATCAAGGAAGGCGCAGGCGTCACAGTTGTGGTTAAAACACACAAACATACCTCCTTTCTTTCTGCCCCATTAAAACCTGTTCCCCTCTCCTGTGCCCTATTATCGCCAATCCTCCTCTGTTCTTCTGTGCACCATCAAAGATATTTCCCTGCAGTGCGTAATAGACTAACTAACCATAAAAAAAGCAACACTTGTTAGCATATTTCCAAGTGTGCTGTGACATCACCACAACATACCAACAGCAGAGTTTGACAGTAAAGCAACAAGGGGATTCTGCTGCTGTGGGAGGATGGGCTAACACAACGTTTCCGCATTATGTGCTAGAATTCCCACATACACTACAGCAGGCAGGAAGGCATATGAGGGTGCGGGATTTTGAAGTGGATTATGGAATGTGCCCAGAAAAAGCTTAGGCTGAACTATTGAGTGAAATGTGGTTTAATACAGCATTAAGTATACTGACTGGTTCTGAATGTAAATCTGCATACGCTGAATTTTACATACACTGAGATCATATTAAGGCTTCGCAGTGTGAATTACATTTCCACCGGGCCTGCGTTCCAGCCGCACTGGTTCACACAGTGCAAATGAGGCATATACTGTACATGGAGATACATGATGGAATACATGATGTGTGCCATTATCAACAATAATGATAAAAAGGTCGAGAGAGGAAGGAGACAGGGAGTGCAGGACTTGAAATTTCAAAGCTTGCGGGGGTTCAGGAGTGCAAGGCTGCTGCTGTCCAAGTTAAATTTATAATTTTTCCCATCTGCCCGATGCATACTTATGCACATCATGCTTCAGTCTGACAACTGATTTGACAGAGGAGCCAAGCACAGAATGTGCCGATCTGTAGGCTCTCCACCGCGGGCATACATATTTATAGAGAAAAACCAGGAGGCCGAGGAGTGCCATTATAACCTTGTGTAGACCCGAGTGCAGCATCCACCGGTTGGAAACCTTGTTCCTCGTGATCATCTGGGGGTGATGCTGCAAGTGTCGTGTGTAAAGTCTAACATGCAAGAAGAAGAATGACGGAGAAAATAGAAGTCTTCCCTCAAAAGCAGGATGACCACAACACAGGCTTACTGAGGCGGGGGTGACAAGTCACACTATGGCGGGTGTGGGTGTGTGATGAAACAGTTGGGTCGGGGGTCTGTATGGATGATAATGAACTATATGGAGCTGAGAGGCAGACAGAGCTGAATGCAGAAAGCAGCTTACTCACACTGGTGGTGAATCATTGTGCTCTGCCTGATAAGCTCTGACTCACTGAGAGGAGGGGAGAACAGAGGAGCAGTGTGTAGGTGGAGAATGTGTGTGTGTGCGTATGTGTGTGTGTGTGTGTGTGTGTGTGTGTGTGTGTGTGTGTGTGTGTGTCTATCACATGCACTTCAGCTACATACATGCTCGCTGCTATGGCTGTTAGAACATGGACCCATGTGAGTGCACAGCTCTGTAGTGTGTGTGTGTGTCTGTGTGTGTGTGTGTGTGTGCACGCGTGTGTCTGTGTGTGTGCGTGCATGTGTGTGTGTTTGCAGCGGTGGTGACAGTGAAGGTCAGTGGTGTGGGTGTGTCTCAGGCCTCCCAGCTGTGGCCCGCGGCTAAGGAGCCATCACTGTCACATCTCTGTCTTGCTGCTGTGTGCCGTTGGCCCTGCAGCACGGCAGCACACAGCACTGACTCAGAAACACACATACACACACACACACACACACACAAACAGCCCTGTGGCTCTGAGCACACACACACACACACACACAGAGACACAACACATAAACTGATCTCAGGATACATGAGCGCATGGAGACTCACAAATAAATACACAGAGTGAGATGTTATAGGAACTTCAGTTTATCCACACACACACACACACACACACACACACGGTCAAAACAGTCCCTTTACATTCCTGAGATGGAGAGTATAAAGCATGTCCCTCTCTCCTCCGACACGTGAACCCGATGACCTTGTCCACACTCATTCAATCACTAGTGGAGAGAGCACAATTAATCCAGCAGCAGCCCCACTCTGCGCTCTCTGCTGTATCATCTCAGGCTCGCTCTCTGCTGTATTCAGCAAATATGTACAAAGAATCTTGTCTGGAAGTTTTTGTGCTTCTACAAGCACAAAGTCAAGCCGAGTGAAGGTTTAGAGGTGAACACGACCTGCTCGACACGATACCTCAATCTCCGGCTCCGTCTCTACGCCTGTGTCTCTGGGGGTCCTTTCGGTTCTTTCAAGAAAATAAAAGTCCAACTCGTTCAGATTGAGTCAGAAGGTCCTCCGCTCACGTCTTAGTTGGATGGAGGAACCTTGATTTTAAAATACCGACCACTAAATATAAAAATTGATATTATAAATGAAAACCATTGTGCAATTTAACATGGCTTGACGCACAATTTGTGATTTGTGCCTCTCAGTCGGAGCAATGAAAACGAGAAAAGGTTTAATGATGTCATGAAGCAGTTCGGAATCGTGGGAGTTGTTGTCTTCCTTGTTAAATAACCAACGCGATGAAACTGTCTCTCTCTGATGTATTCCAGACTGGAATCAGGTCAATAGATGAGGTTACGTATCAAAGGATTATGTCATGTTTCGTCACCATTGTCGCCCTGCTATTACAGATTATTCTGAGCTTGAACACTGTTGGAGACAATTGAGATAAAAGTACGGAACTCAAATAAATATCTACCAAAGGTCTGGTCAATTTTTCAGACATTTTAAAGCGGAAACATTACATGTCATATCTTGAACTATGACTTCTTTTATTATGGTAATAAACAGTGAGAGTGAAAGGCACCCAGTTAAGGTGACTGCCTCTTTCATTAGCCCTTTCATAGAAATACAGCAGGGGGTTGGGCCTCTTACACTCCATCTCAAAAAAAGAAATATATGTGACCTCTGGCCATACTGCAGACTTGAAATGGGCTGATGCTATAGCACACACTTCGGTGTCCCTCTCTCCCAGCCATCCTCCACTCCGGCCTCTTTATGGCCCAATGCATGGCACATAAAAAGGAGAGCACATTGCACAATTACTGCCTAATTAACTGGCCGATATTTTATGTGGTCGGTTCGGCCGCCGACAGACTGCAGATCATTTACCAGTTTTTTAGAGGATGTGTGTCTTGCCGGACCACTCTCGGGCTGATTTACTGACCTCCACTGCTAATTTGTGCGCGTCTGTGTGTGTGTGTGTGTTTGTCTATATGTGAGTTGGCTTAAGTAAAAGAGGGCACATACTGTATGTCTTTGGCAAGAGTAAGCTATTTGTCTGAGTCATGGTTTATACCCGACACCACTCCCCATCCTCCTCCCCTTTCCTCCTTCCATCCCTGCCTCTCTCAGCCCTTAACAGCAGCAGGTTTGCATTGGGATTTGAGGTGTAATTAAATTCAATAAATACGCGAAGGTGAAGAAATAAATCAAGCGGAAACTGATAAACAACAGGAGATTAAATGCCACTGAGCCGTGCAAACAAATATTTCAATAGAATTTTCAGCAGAGGGCACCCAGGGCCCCCTGCAAACCTCGAAAAACTTTTTCAACCGAGAGTCAGCTCCCCAAAGCTGCCACTGCTGTAATTACGTTTGACACCGTCGTCCTCGTTGACATCATGATATGGTGCACAATAAGGAAATAAATAACCATTCGAAGGACATAGATTGTAGGAGATGACAGGCTATGTTCCCAGCCCTCGGTCTCTCACACACCTCATCATCCTCCTGCATCATCGCTTATTCAGAGGCCAGCCAACTCTTTATTAATGACTATTGAAGTAGCAATTAATGCTGCATAATACATGAACTACAGCTGTGCAAATCTGAATAAAGTCTGATTAGGTGCTAAAGGGGTATAGGCAATACTGCTGGTGCATATTAATGCTACCATTTTGGAGAAGGAGGCGGTTAGTGGGGGGCTGCTCCGTGGTCAGACGAAGCCAACAACACAGTCACCTAGCTAGTCGGTGACAAAGAACCAAATCAACTCAGAGGGCCACACTGCCCATGCCCCTGTTCAAATTTAAGCAGTGTGAGTCACAGTGCTTTGGTTCACACACTGATTTTGCTTCCTCCACTCCATACAGCACCATACTGCCCTCCTGGGCATAACAAGCCTAAGTGCTTAAAGTCCCCAGAATGGAAATGAGGTCTTTTTTTTTTTCTTTTTTTTTTTTTAACAGGCATCGTTCAAGGCCACACCTGGTGCACTGAAAGCACCCGGGTCCAATGCTCTGTGAATTAATGAAGGAGCCAAGCAGCGGGGAGGTCAATCTCTGACTCCAGCTGCTGATTCACAGGCCTCAGAACAGGTATGAGAAACCCCACTGAGATGTGCGTGTGTATTTGTGTGTGTTTGTGTGTGATGTTTTGTGTGTTGTTTGCCTGGTTCGTTCTCCTTCCATCGTCTTGATTGAGACATGTTGTCTAACCCCAGATTAAAATGACAAGGACAAAAATGCTCCCATTCAGGTCTTTTGATCATTCCTCTCTCCAATCCACTCTCTCTCTCACTCTCTCTCTCCCTTCCCTTCTGCTCTTGCACCACTCAATAAATCTTTAATTCCTAAAAATACAGTCTCTGGTCTTCCCGCAATCTCCCTCACTTTTCTCAGGCTCCCTCTCCCGCTCCTGCCTTCTCTTTTCCCCTCCATTCTTGTCCTCTTTTGCACAGCTGCTCTGCCTTTATTATGTTGCGCTCCCTCTCTCCCTGTCTGGCCTTTCACTCTAATCCTCCAATTGCCTTTCACATGCGCAATATTCCCCCCTGAGCCCCCACCCCCATCCCCCCCAGTCCTCTGACAGTCTTTCACATATTAGATTAGGCTTAGCTTTGTTTATTTATTTATTAATTTAGTCAAGGCTATTGTCTCCAAAACTTTTGCCAACCCAAAAATTCCACCCACCCCCGGTACCAAAAAAAAGCATCCGACTATAATTTACAGCTTGTTTCTCTTCTCCGGCAGCAACATTCTGTTACATATCAATTTGGCTCTCGCATGCTCTGCTGCAATCATTCTTTGGTGCTACTGTTTGGCAGTGAACATGGCAGCACTAACAGAGTGTTTTAGAACAGGCTGTCTAATGGAGGCTCGCAGCATTTTGCGGTTTCCAAAATTGCTCGGCGGTAAAAAGAAATCCTCGGTAGCGAATGGGCTGACCGGCCGGCCATTAAGCCAGGCCACCAGCACCTCAGTCTAATTGTGGTAATGAAGTCCAGGCTGACCCTATAATGCAAGGTCCATGCATGCTGCCACCCTGACGCTTTTATAGGCCTGACCTGAGTTATGACCCTCTCGCTGATAGGCTAGTGGAGAGAAGGATGGAGAGGGGAGCATGGAGGAAGGGTGGGAGGGGGAACAGGAGAAAATAAAACAGCACGGGAGAGCAGAAGAGAGGGCACCTGACTGGTAAAAAAGTCAAGCAATGACAGGAGGACAGAGGAAGTAAATCATTATAATGAAATGAGTCATTTACCTAAAGGACAGTGTAGCGCCGAGGGGCTGTCATTGAAAAAGCTCTAGCCTGGCCCAGCCTGGCCCCACCCTTCAAGCCTCGCCTGTGGCCCATCAGCCCCTTGGGCTGGCCTTCCATCTCTGTAGCTATCTCTCTAACCCTCTCCAGTGAGCAGGCCCAATCAGGAATCAATAGCCATGTCACAGGGAACCCACGCTGCTTTGACACCAGTGGATACGACAAAAAAAGTCTATTACACGGCCGTTATCTCCATTACTGCTGAGCTACTTGGTCTCAGAAAGGAACAGAATAGAGCACGGCAGGCTGAGGAAATCAGTGACGGTGGTGTTGGTGACAGGTTGTGAAACTCTAATTCAGAGCAACACATCTGATTAACCTGCATCTCTCCTCTGGGATCTGGTCTGTGTGCCTGGCAGAAGACAGAACACAAAGACACACATGCTCCAAAGCAGGCGGACAGATGTGCTTATGTTCGCTTCCTCCACATACATTCACAAAACTCACCAATACATTTAAGCAGCACGTCGCTATGCCACCTCTTCTATATGCACAGACTGCCCTTTACCTTAGAATACCAGAAAGTTGGAGTCGCTGCCGGGTCCATAAGGGATTTTCAACACTCTGAATTTCCATTTTTCTGTCAATGTCGTCCTCAATGCTTACTCAACATAAAGAACACAGTCTCTCTGATAATGTAACCATCCAACAGGTTTGTATCGCGGCCAGCCAGTTGTAATCATTTCAACTTTGTTGAGTTTTCAGCTTTCACAAAAGCATACTCTTAAGCTTCTGCTTGCCAATGTCAGTGGATGTGGCAGAATTTTAATGTGATCGGATGTTTCTGACTGAAAATGCAGCTCAAAAGTATAGTTAAAAGAGAACTTTCATCACTTTCATCACTACAGTTTTAGGAGTATATCCACATGAACACTGTTAGACTTCTCTCCATTTTGCCTTCCCTCCAGAGACCCCACTTTTTTGGTGGCAAAAATCCACTGACAGCAAAAGGATCCAACACCTGGGCTGTTCTTATCAACGACAGATTATACATATTTGAGTGTACTGTTCAGCTGTGATACAATATTGTTTGTTAGCTGGCCACTTTAATGTTTCCCCGTTCTAAAACTGAGTCAGAGCCAAAACCAAGTACCGCCCAACTCGCAGTATGTCACCCATCAGCAGAGTGTTCACTGGTCCAGCGCAGCTGCTTTTATATGTTTTCTACCTTTTGAGCAAAAGGGGGCAAACCACGGCTCTTTATATCTGTTTTCTCTAGTCATTTAGCACCGATTTAGAAGAATATCTGTATCCTTCTAAAGTAGAGTGCCATCTTTCTGGCGGTGAAGTACTTCTTTAACTACTACCTTCTGTTTTGTACAAAGAGCTTGTGCGTTTTCTTTTCCACAAAGAACCAAATATTTTCTCACACAGTGGTTCCTCTCTCGTACTAATGATTCGACGAGGAGCGGCTCACGCACATCTTAGCTGTGAAAGTGTTCAAACTGAGAGTCACCTCACATCTTCTCGGGGAGAAAATGGATGGTTCATTTCACTTCGAGAACAAGGCACAACCAGAATCGGTTCCCACACTTTTCCCGCAATTTTCATACCTGAACAACAAAATCAATGCCTTTCAGCGTGAATGCTCCACATCTCATGAGCCTTTTCTGATCTGTTTGCCTTGTGGTTGAGGTATGATGACATAAAAACAAATAGCACTGCTTTGATTAGGTTATAGAAAGATAGTAAGAAAGTAAGAGACATACCGTCATGGTTCTGACACTTGGAGTGGCAGTGCTGTAAAACAAGTCGATGCTTCTCTCACTTTTACTACTGAACATAACCACGTTTCCAAAAAAAAACAAAAAAAAAACGACGAATGCTGTCACTGTCAACAGCTATTGTCTCCAAAACCACCAGAGGTCACTTGGAAAGAAAACATAAGCGCAGGCCTGTTTTTTAACAGAACCAGTGTCGATGAGGACAGTTTCAATGTACAGAGTGCATTAGTGTTGTGAGGGGGTCCATGCAGAGGGAGACCTATGGGACAGGAACCATAAAGCAATGTGACACTGTTCATTGGGCTTCACCTTGGCCCAGTACCCTTGATCAGTCAGGGCATCAGTCAACGTTTAATTGCTGAAATGTTATGTGTGGGCCGTGGATGAGGTGGAGTTGGGTGGGGGGGTGTCTATTCCCTGAGGCGGACACTCTTTCTTCAGTGGGTTTCCTCTGTGCTGCACTCTGCTCCCCTCCTGCCTCTGGCTTGCTTTATGACACTCATTTGCCTGATTAGCTAAACAAACTCTGACTGCTCCCTCACTCACCTCTAAACACATACACACACACACAAAAATACAGACCTTCACTCTCTGTCCACTGTCTGTGTGTGTGTGTGTGTGTGTGTGTGTGTGGAGGATACACACAGGCATGTGCGCCCGCATTCGCATTTCCACGCACGACGCTTTGGAATGAACAATGTGCATGCTGAAAATAATCAGCTGATAAAAGTGCTCATAAATCATCGCAGGGTCTGAATCAGCAAACAGTGGCATTAATCAGTGGCTTTAGCACAGATACTGTACAATTAATGGAATCTATTCATCTTCATTTATTATGTGTGGGATACTGTACAAGCTCCACGTTTTATAATGTATGATAGGTTCAGAAAAAGATCCCCGTAATGTTTTTATCCAGCACTTTGTGTACCTAGCATGCATGCGTAAGGTATGCAAATGACCATTTAGACACGCCCACTGTCGAAGAATCACGACGTAGCGTTTATCTTGGTAAAATACTGCCTTTGATGCTGGGAGCTTCGGTGGTAATGAAAGCAATAGGTCTCTGTGAGTGGAGATTGCTTTTCCAGAGCTTCATTTTACAGCCTGGTGTTGAATACACTCCTCTGGCAACTCTCTTGAATGTTTCATCACAGACCAGATCCCAGGGGTTGGTACAACCCCCTCATCACACACACACACACACATACACACTATGACGAGCCTTCACATCATGCATGTGGAGGATATGAGCGTCAACTGGATGCCATTTCATCTGCTAGGGGAGCGATGTGATTGCATATTCAATGTGGGAGTATACAAACATGATAGAATGTCAAGCCAGGCAGCTATAGTAGCGACGGTCGCCCCGGTGTGTCGCAATAGCTTTCAGAGGTGTCAAATTATCCCTTCTTATCTGCGGTGAGAAGCTTAAAATAGAGTTCTCATGTGGCCACATATACATGGTCGCATTTGAGAAAACATGGTGTTATAACACGGGGACAGCAATTTCCGCGCCGTCTTAAAGGCTTTGGGTTCACTACCGTGAATTCCTGTTTGACTCCAGGTTTTTGCGTCATGTTGGAATGGTCTTAGACGAGTAGGAAACCACAGTAGGTGAGGCATAATAAGTCTGCTTATTTTCTTGCCAAATAATCAGTCATACAATCTTAATATAATTATGCCATCCATAAATACTAGCCGCTGCCAAGAAGATGCCAGATGGCTTATTGAGGGCTTGTGATTGACGCATCCCAGTAAAAAAAAAAAAAAAAAGAAAAGAGTGATATTCTTCGACTCAGTAGTTCAACAGAACTGTACAGTACATCTGTCTCCCGGAACAGGCAGACACGACAAGAATGAAGCCGAGCCAGTGGAGCCTAGTCTTTGAAGAATGTCGGGACTGTGTCTAGATTGAAACCACGTACCTTGGAAAAACCTGTGTGTGTGTGTGCGTTTCCGTGTGCATATCCATATGCATCTGAGCATGTGAATTAGCGTCTCTTGTGTGGGAAGTCGCCTTTATGTTTGATTTGCATGACTTGAGTGCGTGGGTGTATGTTTGTGTTGTGTCAGGTGGAGGAATTTACGTGAGTGAGCGAGGAGCACGTGAGCGCTGCTGCCTCTGAACTAGTCTTCAAAGGCGCGCTTGGCAGCTGCTTTTATTGCGCCGCACACCGGGCCATGACTGTAACCCAGAGGTTTTTTGCGAATGGCAGCTCCTTTACCAATTATAAACACACATCCACAGACATACACAAATAAAGATCAGAACATGAGAACATCTTTAATTATTCATATGTATGGGAAATCCTAATGAACACATTCCCACTGAACCGTTTGTGAAGTTCTTACTGTCATGCCGTGCCGTAAAAAGATCAGCCGCACATGTATAAAAACATCCATACATTAAATATTCTTTATGATTCAAATAATACTGAATTTTTAAAACGTGTCCTCTAGAATGGTGTGTTTATTAGCTTGAAAGACATAAAAGTGTCCAATAATGGACAATTTTCTTGCATCTTATTATAGGGCTGGGCGATGAAGCCTGATCTAATATGGCTTTGTTGGTGTTGTTCTTTGAACAATACAAGGACAACCACTGAATACTGACCAGTCAAAAAATTTTTTTGATGTCTGTTTATTTGTTATTTTGTAAAGACATAGCTTTGCAAATCAGGAAAAAAAAATACTGAAAAATATACACATGGGAGTTGTAATCCTTTCAAACATGTGGTTTACGTTGTTAAAGTCTATATTTGAACTTATCCTAAACCTAACTAAGTATTTTTGTAACCTAAACCTAACCAAACAGTGCCATAAAACTGGAATGAAATGGAAAAGAGAAAGTGCACTTAATACCCTATATCCTGAACCTATACTTAACAGTACCCAAAGTAATTACATCCACATTATTGATAAAATAATGTAAAAAAAAAAAAAAAAAGAAGAAGAAGAAGAAAAACAGTCATGTGTTAATATTTTGTTAACCATGATCATCCTTACAGTAATGACGTAGTATGGACATCAAGGTCTTTGGTTAAAAAACATTTTGGTAATTGGTTAATTTTGTTGCCCAGTGCTAACATTTCTGATATCGCGACACATCTTGTAGGGCCTTAAAATAATAATAGTCACAATATTTTGAGCCTGTGTCATGATACACAATATATTTATCAGTAATTTGACATGTTCTCAAAAGCAAATCATGAATCCTAGAACCTAAAATCACTGGTCCTGTCATGTTAACACCTACCGATGCATTATTTCACTGCATTCCATGCTTACCAGAAGCACTTTTTCTCTAAAATAGTCAGAAGTCAAAAGTCAGCTGTTAGTGGGGCACAGACACATGATGGATTAAAATATCTGCTGCACAGAAGCTGTTGTGGACACTGCTGTCACAGACAGAATTGAACCCATTGCTCACAGGCCAAAGGCTGCAATTCACAAGACAAAGTCTGTCTGCACGGAAATCCCATCTCCCAAAAACACACACAGAACTTAAACAAAATCTGGGAGTTCCTTCCATTGCTCTTTCTGTGTGTGTGTGTGTGTGTGTGTATGCAAATATGTAGGGGCCACATTAATTGAGACAGAAAAAAAATAAAGGCAGAAAGAAAAGAAAAGAAAAGGGTATGACGCTTCAAACGTAAAACAATGAGGGATAAAGCATTCAGCTTTTAATTAACATTAGCCATATCAGCATGGAGTAATTTGAAATTGTCTTTAGGACTTCAGAGAGAGAGAGTAAGACACAGGGACTTTAAACCATTAAGCTGGGCTGATAAACCAGTCATACCGGTGGAGTCACTATCTCTTGCTTTAATTTGATCTCTTTCACTTTGTATTTTGCTTCGTTTTTAGAAACACATGGTGGTCTCCTTCCTCCTTCCTTCCTCCCCCTTATCCTTTTGATCCAGCCCCCTTTTCTTTTTCCACATTTCTCTTCCTTCAAGCTTCATTTTTTTTTTTTTTCCCATATTCCTTTTTACCGCGTTCTTTATTTCTTCATGCTCTCAGCTTTTCTCTCGCTTTTATCTCCACTTCATACGGAATAACTGCGCGGCTTGGTGAGTATAATGAGGCTGTTCCTCTACAACTTCAAACCTTCCCTTCACCCGTTTGCCAGGGTTTTAAAACAAAACCCGTAACAAATATTTTGACATTCAGACACAAGGGGAAGACGTGTGCAACTATTCCCGAGCATCCCGATTCATCTTCGACAAAAACAGGGAGAAAAGCCCTTTAAAAACACTGTAAATGAGGAACGGGCCAATCGAATGCTGATATGGTTTCCTTTTTTCCCTATCTTAACGGTAGTGATCTCTGTGATCCTGATATTATCCGTTCACCGTGAATTAGTAAGCACGATGCTGAAGCCTGTTTAGAGTGAGAGTAATTAAAGTAAAGAACAAGCTCTATATGTTATTCTGTAAACGATTTAGCAGGCCAGCAGTGTTCCACATTGTCATGGATCACAGTAAATTGGCCTCGGCAGCTTATTGTGCAGACACAGAGCCACTGTAGCACGTTCATAACTGTAATTGCTGCGAATGAAAACGCCCATGGTACTGCATAGCACGCCACTCCACAATAAACTTGATTATTATGGTAATTATATAAGTATAAAACACTTTAACGTGAGGGCCTAGATTTATCATCACAATTGCTGCAAGTGCATTTACAGAGTTGGGAATTGGGACTCTGTCTATTCAAAGGCCAAACCATCGAGTTGATGGGAGTTTAGCGAAATTGGAAATCCATCTGGAGAAAAGGCAACTTTCTCACCATTGTGATCATAATCATTTTTCTTGTTCCGCTATTGATTTAGCGACGAATGCTCCAGTCGCAATCTTTTTTTTTTTTTTGCTCCTAAGGACGGCGAAGGGGAAGGGAGTGGTTAAAGGCAGGATGAAAAGATAGAGGAGTGGTGGGATAAGGGGGCGGAGGAGGAGGGTCGGTGATGAGTCTTGAGCCGCCCTGAGCAGTAATGAGGAAGCAGTAAAAATGAGACAGCATTGTGTTGTACTTTAAGGTAGTTCATCTTTAAAATGAATAGTCCCTGAAGGGCCA
Organism: Sparus aurata; assembly: GCF_900880675.1. Taxonomy (NCBI): domain Eukaryota; kingdom Metazoa; phylum Chordata; class Actinopteri; order Spariformes; family Sparidae; genus Sparus; species Sparus aurata. The sequence goes on from NC_044197.1 coordinate 11,485,295, forward strand.
GGTGGTTAATGCCATTTATTAATAGACAGACAGGGCTGTGGTCCTCTGAGAGCCCTTAGTGAGGATGGAGAGAGAGACCGTGAGTGACTATGAGATAAAAAGGAAGAGTTTGGGATGGGGGGGTGGGGGGGGGGGGGGTCTGCAACTAAGCAAATGAAGGACAGACTGATACAGAGGGATCATGCTGAGCCTGCGTATTGATTGCAAGGATGAGCTATATGAGGTGTTAGGACGTTCCCAACTGTCAGCGAAGAAACATTTTGATTAAAAAGTGATGGCATTTAAGATGGGATCAGCTCTCCAATGACAACTGATCACCAGAAACACTTCATCTCAGTCCTTTAGGTCAGGGTCAGGGGTCAGGAGGTCAGCACCTTCGTGACTTGATCATTAATAAAGGTGATCAAACATCAGTGGGTGATATAGGCGAGTCATATGAAGAAGTGACACGTGAAGGGGATTTTTGTCTCATCAGTTTAAGGGAAAAAGACGTTCTAAAAAATGCATTGTTCCATTTTCAGTGTGCGTGCTTTAGTGAATGTGTACATGTGTTGTTTGTGCACATATAACAGACCAATGTATCTGTGCATCACCCCCAGAGCGAGGAGCATGGAGCGGTATGTCTGGTCCAGAGCCCACAGTGACCTGGCCTTTCTAATGAACCAACAGGCATTACCTCCCTGTTAGCCCACTCAGCACCCCACCATTTGTCATAAACTGGGGGGAGCTGTCACGGGGCGGGCTGAGGAGACGCACCACACAGCAGCAACCGGCAGCAGCGGTGCAGCTGCCAGAGCCCAGCGCTGAGCTGTTTCCACCGCGAGCCAGAGCGTCTTTAGCTGGCTCCCAGGACACCACACAGCGACAGCTCTTGCCAAATAGCTTTCATTACAGGGGAAGTATCAGTCTTGATAAAAGATCCAAACAAAGGACGAGGGGTGGATTTACTGTGCTGCTCCCACCTGGGCTCTGATAATATTGTTGGTGTCGGGAGTAAAATATCACCGCTGCCATTTGCACACATCTAAATCTTTGAGTGTAGACCGTGTCAGTGTGTAGCTAGCTACGGGCCATATTGCTATTGATTGGTGGAATGATAGAACAATTTCTTACCTGATGTTGGAGGTGCACCAGAGGCGATGGCGTGGGGGGAGAGAAAAGGGAGAGAATTTGATTAGTGGTGGCCTTGTACTGTATACAGTACATGCTCAATAGGGAAACGGTGAGGGGGCTGAGCAGACTCCATTATTACACCGCTGTAATCAAAGTCTGCAAACTCCACCCAGAGAATCAATGCAACATTACCACATTAAATGATACAACCCTGATTCCAAAAAAAGTTGGGATGCTGTTTAAAAACCTGAACTAAAACATGAATTATTATTTATATATTAATGTTGTGTGTGTGTGTGTGTGTGTGTGTGTGTGTTGCTCGTGACTTCTGCACTATATAAGCCACATTTACTTTCCTCCTCTTCTTCCACTCCTTAACTATATTATAAACTATATTCAAAAAAAAATCAATCTAAATAAAAAAGGTAGACTGCCCACTCACTGGTACAGAATATGTATTTGTATATCCATGTTCCAGTCACAGTGATAAAGACAAAGACATTTTAAGCCATAAAGCCAGCTGAATAGGAATCCTCATCCCCCTAAGCCACACTCCAATGCCCCTTACACCCCCCTGACACTCACTACGGCTCTGAGTCAAAGTCTTGTGCTCATATCCACAAGAGCCTCCCACCACAAATGTGTTTTAAACACATAAATATTCATTGGCATTGCACATAAACCCTACCCATACGCCAGCAGAAGCAGCCATCTGCATTAACGGGACTCAAGCTGTGAGCTCAGCTCCATCCACCAACCTTCTTCATACGTATATACGTTTGTGGGAGCCGGAGCAATAACCAAATCCCAGCACCCAATTCCAAGGCAACCTACACTTGGCAGGTAAGATGGTGAAAAGTGCAGCTCAACTACTGGTGGTACAGTAGCCCGGTGCCGTATATAGCCGTTCCACATGATCTTAGTTTGGAGTGTTAAGTGGGCGAGTGTTACTTTCATGCTAGTTCTTGAAATGCCTCCACACAAGGCTGCAGTCTGAAGAATACAGTGTTTGGTTTTGTTTGTGTACTTCGCAGCCGGTTGGCAACATAAAGACACTTATCATATACAGCTTTAAATATGTTTCCGTCACCTCCTCCTTTCTGTTTCTCCACCTGCTTCACCTCACACTGTGTGAACAGCAGTGTGTAATGCTGCAATCCATCGCAAGACAGAAGTGGATAGTTCCGAGTCGGTATTCCCAACTTCCAGTCTCGGTGCATCTGCTCGGGAAAGCACGGACGCCCCGCAGCAAAACTGATGTTTGTATGGCGAGTCTCTGAACTTCACAGGCGTCTACTGAGGACCTATGTCAACAACCACAGCATTGTCGGCTGATTTAACAAATTTAGCATGCTTTAATAGAGACAGGAAGAGCAGGCTAGTACAGTATGCTTGCCAAGACTTCTATCAAGTACGAATCAGCTGACAATACAACTGAGAAACTCTACATGAAGTAAAAGTTCACGAAAACACCCCGTGTGTTTATGTCAGGGAACTCCAGGGAGATGGATCTTGAGTATCTGACTTGGAATTCTGCCTTTTCTTTTTTTTTTTGTTCCAATAACAATGGATTTCAGCATAAATTCTGCAATCCATCATCCCGCATAGCTCCCTCACGATTCTCACGATACATCTTTGAATGAAAGAACTGGATCCATTCAATCCCGGCGTACGTCTTTCCAACAACTCGCTTTAATAAATGTGTGAGAAAGTCGTTTGATCCCTGTGAGGGAGAAGCTCCCCCTTGAGCAACAAAAAAAAAAATTGGAATATCACTTTTTTTTTCAACTTAAACCATCAACATCATCATCACCACCAGCCGAAGAGAAACCTGACCTCTGATCAGCCGAAACTCTTAAGTAAGGATAATTCCCTTTTTTTTCTCTTTTTTTTTTTTCAGATCCTGTCGCTCAGAGCTCTCTCAGCTGACAGATTTCCCTCACAGATAAAGACCGAGGATCTCCAGCCAGATACTCTGTCACTAGAAAGCCGTTTTTTCCACAGATTACATCAGCCTTGGTTTTAGACATCGAGGGAAACCGACACTGGCGCACAATCCAAGATCAACACAGCCTCGCCTGTCAGTGACCTGCTGTAAGGAGCCGTAAAGTGGCACGCGGTGAAGGGGTTAAATTTCACTGAGCCCTAGCTTCCCATTTGGGGGCTCTGGAGGACTTCTGTGTGTAATTATTTAAAGGCCTTGCATTACAGTCTACAACAGGAGCGAGAACAGAGAGGGAGGGAAAGATGGAGGAAAGGATGGATGGATGGAGGGATAGAGGGAGGGATCAGGCGCCTGCTGAGAGACAGTAAAGCCTTTCAAGTTGGTCCTAAGCAGAAAAGGGGGGGGGTGTGATTTATATGATGTGTGTTACCTCCATGTTACCATGCTGTGAGGCTGCAATAGTCTACAGCCAATAGCTGGCTCCTGGGATCAGCCACAGGGATGAACTAACTCCCTGTGAAATCAGAAAAGGAACCAACAGCACCACATGCGCAAACGCACGCGCGCAAAGTATACGTCAGCACTAGCCCTTGTGCTAATTCTGATGCAACAACCTGGAGCTAGAATGCTCCAATGATGATAAACAAACAACATTTTGGTTGGGGAGGGACGGATGGAGGGGCTGGATGGAGAGAAGGAAAGAGAGAGAGGGGGAACGAGTGTGGCAGTGCTGGGCAAATAAGACTCAGGGGCTTTTTTTTTTTTTTTTTTTTTTTAAACATGAGATAGTTGCGGTTCTTTTAAAATGTATGTTTGAAGTTGGGGCTCAGCTGAACACAAGCTGCTTGAAAAAGACTGATGCAAGAGTGGAGCAGGAGATGAGAGAGAGGGCCAAAAAGGAGGGAACGGGAAAGGGGGAGGGGGGTCGAGGGAAGACAGAAAACGATCCATGAGAAAAAAAAAGACGCGCGGGAGAAATATATGGAAAGAGCACGAGGTTATGTTGCAAGACAAGGAAAACAGATGGCGAGAGACAGAAAGGAGGCCTCCAGTGGTGCAAGGTGGATGTTGCAACAGGAAATCGATATGCAGGTAATATGAAGTGAGGTGAAAAAAATAAATAAATAAAATAATGAAGAAATTAAAGGCCAAATAGGTAAGCCTGCTTGAGCTGGGACCAATAACAGGGAAGCATTATTATTCCAGGGATAAACGGGGAAGCATGAAAACAACGTCTAATATATTCAGATACCATGAGACAAGATTCAGTAGATTGTGCACAGATTCTGCTCTCTTGAAGAAGGACTCTCATGTGGGAAGGTCAAAGATGACAAAATGTATTTTCTCCTTTCTACCATCCATTTACTGTCCAACACACACACACACATACAGGGAGAGAGAGAGAGAAACACACACACACACACACATTTCTGCGCACTTTAATCAGAGCATGGCATGCTCTCAGTCCAGACAAAGCCCAATCAGGGCGGTGATAATTTGGCCTCTCCTTCAATCAGCAGCGCCGTAATTGCATCAGTCACAATCTCCATTTCATCTTTCATCTGTGTGTCAGGGTGGCAGACAGGAGACAGAAGGACACTCGGAGGCTCAGACCTATCATTAAAACAGACAACCAGCAAATCCAGGGGAACCAACAAGGAGAACAATACAACAAATTGTTGTCATTTCGATAAGGCTCGATCAAGTCCTCCCCTAGCACAAACGGTCATGGTGAAAAATGTCCTCTTTTGTCTCGTTTCCATGCCAACATAATGGCTTTTAAATAGAAAATGCAACTTTATTTTCACCATTAAATATCTAGATCAAATTCGAAGGATTTCATGATTAGCCTTTGTTGACAATTACTGCAAAATAAAAGCACTCTGGTAATTAAGCAGCACTGCATACAATAAAGGAAGAGTCAAAGATAAGTCCAAGATAAGGAAGAGAGAAAGAAATGAGGAGCGAAGAGACCAGTGCAAAACGAGAAAAATAGGAAGTAGAGTGATAGGTCAAGGGAAAATGTATGTCTTCCCATGACTTCTGTTATCTTTCGGAGAAATTAGTCATATATATGTTTTGCATGTAGCGTAATGCATATGTCATGTAAGTGAAATTAGCCCGTGAATGATTAATGGGACATTTGAAATTTTCATAGGGAACACAAGGCATTGAGAGAGAGGAATCCATTATATATTAAAGAGCAGAGGGGACCAGAGGGAGGAGGATTTCACGCCAGGATAGGGAGCTATAACCACACAAGGTACACACTCATTTATGGGAAAATTGGCTATAAATGCAAATGATTCATTTCACTAAATGTTCCAACACGGAGTTTAGCCTGCTGAGCCACATTCAAAAAGGTAGCGGATTCGGGTTTGACTTAAAAAAGAAGCGACAGGAACGGGAGCCACCACCTGGACTAAAACAGTCCTTCAGAGGAAATGAACAGATTTATCGGTGGTATGAGGGGATCATAGGTGATCAGTGTCTGAGGCACCGGGGTTATTATCTAAAACTAAAAAGTGAAACGAGATGAAAATAAGCAGTAGAATGGGAATCTGTATCGGTACATCTCTAACTGAACACCATATCGCCTTATACTTATGAAGCTAATTACAACAAAATAAAATAAAAAATTAATGTGAATTGATGTCAGTTTCGGCAATAAGGTATCAGGCCCATCTTGTCACTTTGCTGCACCAGGTCGCACAGTGAAATGAAAGTAGTAGCCCCATAATGCTACACATGCATAGAACACACACATTTGTATTAGAAGCATTTAAAGTGTATTTTGTTAATGTAGTGTTTATGTTTAGACCAATATGCAGCTACATACTTCTGACACGAAACAAACTAAAACTAAAGTTAAACTACAACTAAATATATAAAAGATAAAATTAGGCCTTTCTGAAAAAACTAAAACTGAACTAAAATGAGCAAACTCACTCAGAAACTAAGCAAAAAATAAACGTAATGGTTAAAACTAAAATAAAAATCCTTGAAAATTCAAAAGTACCAGTCTTCAGATGCAGAAAAATCAGAGCAGAAAAGCTGCACAACAGAGGCTGAGGAGATTAATGCCCGGGCAATGAAACCTCCCTGATCAACTGATACATCTGTAGTAGCAGTCATGCCGAACATGCACGTGAGCGAGCGCGCACACACACACACACACACACACACACACACACACACACTTCCCTGCTGTCCACACATAACCAAACACAAGACAGGCTCGTCTCTCTCTCCTTCAAACTAATGGATCCATGCTGGGCAGCATAGATAAAAGCAGACAGAGGGATCAATTTAGATGATCTATGAAAGTTATTAGTAATGACATTTATGAATATTTTATGGAAAGGTAGAGAATGTCATCATAAATTTTTATATAAGGAAATGAGGCAGGAATATAAAACAAACAGTATTAAACATTGAACATGGCCCCCATGTCAAAAGGATTGTGTCCAGAATAATGGCTGAGCTAACAAGGAAGAGGGGGCGGAATGAGAAAGGAGAGGCGACAACCAGTCGTCCCGGATGTTTCTGCTGCTTTGTACAGATGGAAAAGGTCAAGCCAGTGTGCCAAATGACCGTTAGAGAGGAGGACCAGGGATCACTATGGTGGACCAGTGTGTGTGTGTGTGTGTGTGTGTGTTCAGGGGGGTTTCCTAATAGTAAGAGCCATCATTATTTATTTATTTATTGATTCAATTTGTCCCAAAACAGTCTTGTTGTTCCTCTTATTGAACTGCATTCAAAACAAACGACAGCAAAATGTTCTACATCCGATATGCCTTGTGTGGCGTTAACATGCATGTGCAGCAGTTTCGTGCAAACAGTCGGGATACACTCAACCACATGGAGACATGGGACATCTGATCCACCACTTCAGGCTCCACCACACTGACTCTGAGTATTTCTACCGTCTTGTCTACTCGCTCTTGAGCTGCAGCCTGTTGTGCTGCGTACACACTGTACTTGCTGTTTGTGCAAAGCCTAGCCTTTCCGAAAAAACAAAAAAGCTAGTACAACTGGTGCTTGGGGCTTTTCCAGATCCTTCTCTGCCTTCTCCCCACCTTGTGCTCACCTTCTTCGATGCATATTTACATGACAGCGAGTGGACCGGTGTGTATCCTCCTGTGTATCCCTGTCATGCCAGGTGAGGTCTATAAAAAGAAGCAGAGCTGATCCCCGGCACACAAAGACAGGCAAAAGTAAAAAAAAAAAAATAGAGATATTGCTCATTTTTATTGGGATGGCACTCAAGCAAAGACAGTGAAATGCACTATAAATACAGGAAGGGGAGCTGACATTTTTACTCTGGACCATAGTCAAAGTGCAGCAGCCGAGGTGGTGCTCACTGATGTCCTTGCCTCAGTTAGTGTATATCACTTTAAAGAGGCTATATTTTGCCATTTAGAGCTGACGTGAGCAGATTTCGCGGGGACAGGAGAGGCATGGAACATCTGGATAGCGTTTAGGCTGTTTATAAAGACAGGAAGTCCTCTCTGACCTGTTTTTCACACTTCATTTAATGCCATGGATTGATGTCAAATCTGTGTGAGTGTGTGTGTGCATGCGTATGTGCGTGTGGGGGGGTGGGGGTGGTGGTTGCGTGTGTATGTGTCTGCACTTGTGTTGTATGCAGACTAGGCTCGTCTACACAAATTACCATAAGGAGAAAAAAGGCTGGCATGCCAAAACTCGCACATATGCCCACACACACACACACACACACACACACACACACAACTGTACATGCTCAGCAAAAGCTCTACATTTTAACTACACTTGACGTGCCACAACTTAACATCTCTGGGCAGCCTAATTATTGACCACACGCATGTGGCTCTGAAGGAGTGTGCCGCTTTGGAGTGTCTTTCCTTCTGCCAGTGACAGTTGGTTTGTCAGGGGCCAGGCAGAAGAATAGCATGTGGCCAGGGGGAGGTGATTAGCATTCACATGGCACCTGTTGCCAGCCAGTATGCCCATGCAGCCTACAGATAATTACAGTGATTTTGTGAAGGAGAGGAGTGCAGGGGTAATTGTAGTCTTGGCAGAGCGGGGAGGGAGAGGAGAGGAGAGAAAGGAGGACAGCACTTTCACTATCTCACGCCACGCAGAGCTGTTGATGAACACGCCCGCCCCGGGGTGCACGTGGCGCATCCACACACACACACACACACACAGATATAATACCGGCTAACGCTCAGGGGCCACGCACACACACACGCACGCATGCACGCACGCATACAAACAGACACGCGCGTATAAAAACCGTAATTAAGTCTGGGTTGCCATGGCAACACCTCGCCGGACGGATGATAGTGTTAGGCTAAAGCAGCGCAAACATTTAGAATGGTAATCAGAAGACCTAATGGCACGGATGTCTACGGGCCCCGCCGTAAGTAGACCTGCTAGGACTCCATAGATCTGCGTGAATTAAAAAAAGAAAAAGAAAGAAAAAACAACCTTCAGCCATAAAACGCTTGCCTCTGCTCACTCACTTAGCGAGGCCTGTTGTGCCATCACTTCAGCCATTACAAATTATGTTATTTAGTAAACGTCTGCCGCGACACCCGAGGGTTGGCAGCGGGGGTGGGAGTAAAAGGGGGGGTGGGGTGGGTGAAGGGGGAACCTATAATATTACATAAAGCGTAAGCACGGTGTAAAGCTCCAATGATTGGTGTTAAGGTTTTCATTACACAAAATGAGTAATTGCTTGTCATTTGGAGCTGGCATATCCCACAATCATCCTCACTTCTGTGCCATCAATCAAGCGTTTAAGTGCTGATGACTCTGCTCACATTTAAAGCAGGGCAGCCGAGCCACAATGCACTGGGGAAACTCATTGTTTGCTTCGTTACTCCTCAGAGCTCGGCTACTGTGTGTGTGTGCTGCATCCCTGTGTTTATGTGTGTCTTTTGTCCGCGCGTGTGTGCAGTTTGGTGCGCTTACGTGCGCGAAGGAGAAGTAAGATCGGGATGTGGTCTTGCTTTCCTAAGTAGCACTTCATTCCTAAGTCCATAATACGTCAGGCGGTGCTGTGAGGTTAGCCCCGGGGGCCGAGGCAATAAACTCTACTGTCGCGCACCATATATGTTTTTGTGTAAGCGTGTGTGTGTGTGTGTGTGTGCGGGCTCTCATATATGTGTGGTCCGTGCTCAAAAAAAAAAAAAAAAAGCAGACGAAAACTTGCTGGGACTAACTTTAAAATTTAATAAGCTCCTCATTGACTGTAAAGTAGGACAGTTTCCTCACACACACACACACACACACACACATAGAAGCAGCAACACTCACAGACACACTTCATTTGGATGATGCTGCCTGTACCAACACAGCTCAGTGATCTGGGGGGTTGTGGTGAGTTAGCCGTAGCTTATACTCCTGCTCATGCACCAGCAGGACATTGGGTAAACAGCCACCCACACAGACACAGACACCCTTCTCCCCAATCTGGCAGAGAGCGGCAGAGGGCAGAATGGGACAGGAGATGAGAATAAAAAACGGGCTGGTGGGGGGGAGGGGAGGGGAGGCACACCACGTCAGTCAACCAAATGATTTGTTCAGTGAAGTAAAACTCAAGTGGAACAACAGCTAACTCTCCAGTGGAGCCCGAGCCATCATCGCTCTCTCTCTCTCTCTCTCTCTCTCTCTCTCTCTCTCTCTCTCTCTCTCTCTCTCTCTCCCCTCACCTCTCATCTCTCTCCCTCCCTCGTCCCCCCCTTTGCTCCCGATTCCCACCAAATCTCAAGCTTGGTTTGACAGCAATAAAGTGTGCTGCTCAGGCAGGGAGAGCTAGTAATATACTTTTTTTTTTTTTTCATACAGATCATTTTGGACTGAGATATAGCCAGAAGGCAGAAGATGAATATAGTGTACAAAACGATGACAAGGAATGAGTCACAAACTACAGAGAAAGGCCGAGATGGATGGACAACACGGATCGTCACATGAAATCAAGACAGCATTAGTGAATTTTACACATCTACAGCCAATAAACAGCCATCACTCACATTCGGAATAAAGAGACCATCTATTTTTGTTGTATCAGAATTGCAGCTACCTCTTTTGCAGCGCAGTCAGCATCTCTGCTTTGTTGTGCCGTGTGCAAGCTGCTCCTCTTTGTTTATCCACTACGCTCGAGCACCATGGTGAGAGATGTCTGCAAAAGTTATTCTCCCGCTGCAAGAGCGGTGGACAGACGGGCAGACGGACGGGCAGCGTGAAATTGAGCCAGAGCCCAGGGCCGGGGCAAAGTAAACAGGTATTCATAGCCGGTACGCGGCCAAAGCCGAGGCAGAGAGAGATCAATAGCTTAATGGAATTAGCCTGGCTTTGAAACATGACTGCCAATCGTATTTACTGAGGGCTGTTTATGTTTGCTATAATGCCCGACTCAATATTTAAAAGCTAGGCACTAGGTACAAACTGTGGACAACAGGAGGCCGACAACAGGAAGTATAAAATCTTCACTGCTGTTTTAGCACAACAGCTGCTGTCGGCAGTCACTCACCTCTAGAGGAACAGCAATAAAACATAAGGATGCATTGAGTCCAGCGATTTATGCAAGGCTGTTTCACTTTGATTTTTGTTGTCCTCTTGTGATGTCACGTCATACGTAACAAACAGGGACAGTACATCCCCAAATCAAAAATGCGTATTTTGTCGTCTTACCTGAAGTGCTATTTACCTATCTAGACTGTTTTGGTGAGCAATATCAGGAGTATAAATGTCTGCTCTCTCTTGAAGATAAAGGAATTAGATCGCACTGGGACACGCTCATGGAGGAGAGGCTAGTGCACTCTGAGCACTAAAAAGCCAAAAGTCATTACTTTTAAAAGAAGGCTAACATCTCTTCGGGCAAAGCATTTCCATAACTGCAAAACTAGACAAGAAAAACATTTAATTTTATATTTTGCGGTGAACTGTCAGATTGAAGAATGGAGACTTATCCCTTTAAGAACGATGTTAACCTAAATCTGTCTGCTCACATCCATTGACAAACATCAGTTAACTGTGAGCAGTCCTTCGGAACGCCTGATTTTGTTGACCCCATCTGACAACAAGCCACAAGTCTTACATCGTCCCTCCGGTCGCGGCGAAGGATGTTTTTCGACTGAGTTGCATTTATGTGAACAAAAGGTGGTATCCAATGACTAAGCCCCTGTGCTGCAGCCCCATAAGCCTGTGCCTGTGAAACCAGCCTGCAACCAGAGAGTAAATCCCCCTTACCCCTGACTGAAGGCAGCAGAGAGGTGACACACGGAGACATCCATACTGTACACAGATATGAATATGTCCCAGTGCACACACGCACACACACACACACAAAAAGCCAAGCTCACCACAGGGATGGCGGGTGCAGCAAGCGATTAAGGGCACGGAACAGATGCCCACCTGCTCCCCCTGAACCTGGCCGTGCCTCGGCTATGCCAGGGTGCCCAGGGTTGCCCCTGGGTGCCTTAATACACTGTTTCCATCTGTTGCCTGGAAAGTGAAGGGCAGAGATGTCCAAGTGCATGGGCATTACCCCCCCCCCCCCCCCCCCCCCCTCCCCCCTCTCTCTCTCTCTGTCTCTCTCTCTCTCTTTCACTCTTTCTCTGTCAACCCTCCCTCTCAGAGCCCGCCATCCCTGTTGCACCTACCTACCAATCCGCAGTGAGAGGAAAATTGTACATTATTGGAATAACACAATGTCTAAGTCTTCCCTTCAAGCCATCACACCAACTAAGCAGAGTGTGCAGCTTTCAGCTGACAGACCAGTTCTCTGCATTTAGCATTATGATGGCATGAAAGCAGGGAGGGAAGAGATGAAGAAAGCTGCCCAGCATGTCTTCTTTGATTTAGCTCAATCTTATCCATTTATCAAAGAAAGGCCTGTATTTGCACACTGAACAAAAGAGCAGCAAGATGAAAAAAAAGGGCTGCCCATGTGTGGAGTGCAGTGTGTTTACAGATGGGATAAAACATTAATAACTACATGTAGTGTGCTGAAATGCCTGTCCATCAAATAACAGCAATTCTGGATTTTTTTTTTTTTTTTCCCCCTTCTTTACTGCAGTTGTAAATGATTATTATCAGCACAAAGCCTGCCTTTATTCTAATTACCTTGTAAATAAACTTGCTTGTCATTACTTTTCAAACCAATTACAGGCTGCCTAATGGAAGCGCTTAATTAGCAGACACTCTACCGGAAAAAAAGAAAGAGACAGGGGGGAGAAAGGGAATGAATAGAAAAAAAAGGGAAAAGTGCTGGTGGGGGAGGGACCGCATTCACTATGTAATTATACAGTCATCAGATGTTTTTTTTTCTGTCTCCTCTGCTGTTTTGCAACGGTGCCACAATAGAGGTTGGACCTCGCTCTCCTCTCTCTGTCTGTTAAGCAGGCAGCTGACAATGGAGCACTCGGCAGGCGGTGACCCGGACCCCCTAATAGTGCTGTGGCAGCCGTGGCCCTCACAGCGGGAGGACAGGAAACAGCAGCATACTGCATGTTGGTCTGCCCACTCGCCCCCACCCGCCTTTACCGAACTACAACCCCTGTATACCGCCACTTCACAGTGAGGCCGTCCCTGCAACTAAAGACATCTTGTTCCTGCATAATAAAGTCCTCAATGCCATCTAAATGACAGTCCTGCAAAGTTTGATATTGGTAAAAGCGATAGCCTGTTTCAATTTTACTGCACTATATATTAAAAGAGCTGCAGCGATTTGTCAATTATGCGATTAGTGGAGAGAAACTAGCCAACCAATTTGAGCAGCTGACTTATTGTTATTTTTCTAGCATCAAACATCCTGGTTGAAGCTTCTTTGTTATTTGATGATGGTAAATGAAGAGTCTTTGGACAAAAGAAGCAATCGGGGTAATGCGATGAGCATTTTTCACAATTACTTTGGACCTTTTTCCCAACCAAATGATGAATCATGAACATAATCTGCAGATTAAGCTATAATAATAAAAGTTACCATCAGTTGCAGCCCTAGATTTAACTTTACTCTTTGAAAAACTGCCCAACATTATACAGGACAAACAAAGTAAATCAGATTTGCTCGCTGACAACGATACTGCCATGTTTGGGATAATCGCAGGCCTTTCTATTGACTGTCAGGGCCGGCCACCATTATTATAATTAGAGTCCATTTTCCTTGACAGAGAGCTTTGGGAAAGGGGAATGTCCCTCTGTCATTAGCAGAAAATGTTCCAGCCCTGGTTACTGCCTCCTGAAAGGGTCGTCACTAAGTGGCGGAAAGGAACAACTGTCCGGTATTTCCATAGCCTCTTCTTAAGCCTTTTCTAATGAATAACGCTGGAGGGAATATAAATACAATCTAGAGGAGAAAATGGAATATGGCACCACACTCTTTGCCGTTGGTGGGCTGGGAAATAGAGGACTCAAAATCATGCGTGCCAATGTTAGCTGTGACATGTATTCCCCCATTACTGCCTCAAAGATGCTCAGAGTAAGTGTGAAACGCATTAAAGAAGAAAGAGGAAAACAGCTGTAACTATCTCCAAGCTGACAGGAGTGCTGGCCTATTCCACAGAGGGTGGAGGGGGAAAAAATGTTTCTTCAGCGGCGCCATTATCAGGCACAGTCCATCTGACTAGGGAGGGTTGGGTAGGCGAGAGGAGGGATGTGTGTGTGTGTGTGTGTGTGTGTGTGTGTGTGTGTGTGTGTGTGTGTGTGTGTGTGTGTGTGTGTGTGTGTGTGTGGAGGTGAGGGGTGTGATTACAGCCATGTTAAGACCTGAGAGAGAGATCTGTACCCAAAGAGATTAGACACTCATCATTCACGGAAAAAGGTAGGGATGGATGGATAGAGGGATGAGGGGTGGAGGAATGGCGACGGAGGTGGCAGCAGTGTTATACCGCTGTTTGGGGTTTAATATAAGAATTCTGCCAGCATAATTGCATTTTGGCCCTTATCCTCGGCTGCATCAGGCCTCGTTTGGCGACAGTTTCGGGTGCCTTATCTTCTGCCATTCTCTTCCTATCCGGACCCAATCAAATTTGCTCCGGCTAGCTAGGGACAGGCAGAGGAGGGTGGAATACAGCAATGATAAGGTGGGTGTGGGTTTGGGGGGAGTGGGTGGGGGGTTGAGGACTTGTATTTTTTTCATGTGTGAGGGATTTTTTCCTTTTTTCTTTTTTTTTTCTAATTTGAAATGAACAGTTTGCTTGGCATGCTTATCTTGCTTTCATTAGTGGGCTGTCATACTGTGAAGGCAGCCACAGCGTAAGGCAGGAGTGCAGGCAGGCAGGGGAGAGAGAGAAAAAAAAACAGGCAGACAGGCTGTTGGAGGAGTGCGGAGTCATGCAGGTAAGAAAGAAAGACGGGCAGGAAGGGGAAGAGAGACAGCTATTGGAGAAGGGACGCAGGCAGGGGACCGTAGACGGGATAATGTCTGGCGTATTCTCTCGACAAGAGGCTCTTCACAGTAACATGTCAGGAATGACTCGTGAATTAAGTCAGTAATCTCCTAATGGCTTACGTAAGAATTGAATCTATATTTGTAAACGTGCGAGCAGAATTACAGCAAGTACGGTTGAAGCTGAAATGGAAAGTCGGTCTGTAACAGGCAATTCAGGTGAGACTTGAACCCTCACCTTTATTTTCCCCTCCAAATAATATCTTTTCACCTCGTCGTGTTTTACTTGGTGAATACTACCATGCAGTGTTTCTGTCTAATTCAACGCAAATTCAAGGCCAACTTTAGAAAAGTCGCAAAAAAAAGAATCCATCAACTGGTTCTGAGTGACTGGGCCACGCGAAGCATAGCTTTGTTTGCCAACTGCCATTAGATGCCAAAGAAGAAGAAACAGATGAAGAAGAAAAAGAAACGTTTGCCTTGGCCATCTCGGAGAGATAAATGGAGAGAAGTCTCCATGCGTAAGCAGCTTTTTCTTCCTCTCCTTTTTCTCCTCTCAGCGGAAACAGCTGATCAGTCATGTGAGTTAAATGTTCGCCACCAGAACTTATTTGGAAAATGCACATAAAAATGTGTCGATGGAAAAAAATGGCTAATGTTGCAACATCACCTGGTTTGTATCCAACCAGAATCTCCCTTTAAGTCGTCCCTGATAGCAGAGCAATCTGTCTTTGCGGCAGGAGATCAGCAGCGTTAAATCACAATGATGACTGTTGTCCATTAGCGGGAATAATATTCTGTATCAGCCACCTACTAGGGGCCTAGAGCAGCACATAGCCATGCACCCACGCAACACATGTGCGCACGCATACACACATGCTTTACAACTGTGGCATCGTGTAGGAGGTCTGCGAGCCGCCTGTGCAGTGTTCATTTTAAACTGTATTCTTCCTTGGACCATAAAAAATTGCCTCCTCCATGCTCAAAATATTCCCTGCCATTTTCCTAGCATTAGTCACGGTCCTGTCTGAAAGAAGGAGATGAGGAAACTGCATTGGGTGGCAATGTAAATGCTGCATGTACTGCATGACTGTGTGTGTTTGTGACGACTCACAAAGTCGGATGTGAAATGTGCATAGGTGTGCGCGCGTGTGCGTCGTTTTGTTCGCCATGCAGAACAAGCAATTCCGTTCCCATTGTACGCTTAAATAATTCATTTGAGAGTGAAAGAGGGAGAAAAAAAAAGGCCTTTTGAATAGCGAAATTAAATAAACACACATTGATAAATTCTCAAGTTAGGGAGAGGCCCTGAGGGCACAGAGATGGGTTTGAATTTTAAGGTTAATTTGTGCAAAAGAAATACAAAACACAATTACACCGGCCTTGAAGAACAAAAAAAAAAACGTGTGCTCTCGGATGTGCAGTTATAGAAGTGAACATGTTCAGCTGTGTCGGGTGAATACCCCGTCATCGTGATCTTAGCTCGGCTGATTGTAAATGAAAAGAAGGGGTGTGTACACGGTTTAATTACAAAATAAATTGAGTTCTGCCTGCATCGCGTTATTACCTCCTGGATTCATTGAACATGAAAGTATAATGTGGAGGCAGATCATGTCATGCCACAAGGTAGCGCAGGAGATAAATCATATTTGAAAATAACAACATTATCTTTAATTGCAAATGTTGAGAAGTTATTCTTATCTTACCTTGAATTGTGACTTGTTTTGAATGCTGTGGTGCTTACTTGTAAGACTTTGCGGAGCAAAACAGGTTCTGAACAGGAGCGGCAAGCCTTAAACAACTCATTAATTTCATAGTTCTCCAAGCTAAATACAGTGAGGGTTGATGCAAGCGCTGTTCTACAAACAAAAACAGAGAGGGAAAAAAATGTGCATGGCACATTATCAACAGAGTGTCAGAGGGGCAAATGCAGCACAGATTACAGAATGAATTAAAATGAGCTGAAATGAGCATGAACTACATTTTTGTTCCTAGCCTGCAGTTTGTCTATATTTGTGCATAAGAACATTTAATAATGCAATCACGTTATGCAGTTGCACTTCAAAGTATTTACTGAATCATCGCCTGGGGTTAGGATTTAAATTCTGAATAAATGTGTTTATGGATGAGGCAGGTAGCGGCGGATCTAATCTGACAGATTGGAACAGAAGAGCTGAATGTATGCTAGAACCAGGTGAAGGTTAGCATAGCCCCACAAGGCATCAATCTCCGTGACAGAACAAGACAGACGGATGGAAAGCAAGTGAGGCCCGCGATGGAGACAGTAACTAAAGAGAGACTGATAGAGGTGGGAAAAGTGAGAGGGAAGCAAGAGTGAAGGCGAATGTAAAAAGAGATGAGGGCTGGCTGGATCAATAGAGAAGGGTTGCCATGGCAACAGGTCATCGAGAACCATCATTGTCATGTTTCTTTTCCTCTTTTTCAGCATCATCTTTACAAGAAAATACTTCAAAACACAAAATATTTACGAGAGGTGGGATTTCAAAACGGAAGCTGCGATACAGATACGACGAAGGCTCGAGCCACGCAGCCTGGAGTAACCTGACAGACCTTTATTTAAGTATGTCTGATTGTAGGACCAGGAGCCATTTCCTGCTAACAATGTGTCTGGGTTTAGAGTGGGATCGCTGTTGGTAAATGAGTAGGTGGATGGATTAGGGTGAACAATGTCCAATCAGACTTAAGAGGCCTCGCCTGCAGGTTTACAGGGGAATTTGTGCGCGCAGTGATGACGCCTCCAGCCCAATCGCCAGAATAAAATAGCGGCTTTGTACATTTCTGCAAAGCAGGGATGTGTTAAATGTGTGCATTTCATACTTTCCTACCATATTAACATCAGTACAATACATCATGTCCAGTTGACACACGTGTGACAGCTAGGCGACATTACATTTGTAAGTGCAAAATAATAATTTTGATAAGACATTGGGATGTGTTTGTGCCTAAAACCTGACTAGACCATAAACAAAACATTGTCGAAACATAAAATTGAAAAAAAAAAACACAGAGAAATGTAAAGCTGCAATCTGAAGAAATGTTTCACCCCATCTGGGGTTTTCAGAAAACATACATCTCCAACACATATTCTGCCGATAGGGTTGGACGTCTGAGAAACTGATAGTTGCACCGTATGTAAAGACAAAGCACAAATGTGTCTTCTACAAGTGATACGCAGTTAACACACACAAAACATATTGCACGTTCCCAAAAATCTAACAAATCGCATCAATAACACCCTCAGGACATGGTCTCTTGTCCTGAGGGTCATAGTCTCATAGGGTCATAGGGTAATAGTCTCTTTACTTTTTCAGACTGGCGATTCACCCCCCCCCCCCAACACCCCAAGTTTTGTTACTGTTGTGGAGAAATTACTCCCCGCCAACTCCTACTGTAGTTATTAGCTGCTTGAATTCATTGCGCGGATAGGTCGTGTACAGCTGATGCTCTAATCGCCCTGGATCTATGCGATCCATTTTTCAGCTGGAGAGAAGCTGCCGTCTTCCCCGGGCCCAGATGGTGTCATTACTGTGGTAAGGCTGAGTGATTATACACCGCTCACACTGGGAGAAACAATGGTTGAGAGTTCTATAGGCATCCTTCCTGACGCACACTCCCTCCCTCCCTTTCACACCCATCTCCTCGCTTCTCTCTCGTCTTTCTAGTTTGCTTCATCATCTTTATTGTCTTTACTCTACCATGCCTCTATTCCAAGAAAAAAATAAATCTCAGTCCTCCTTCCACTTTTCTTGACAAATAATAGAGAGAAGTTGTTTGGGTACACACTCTCACGCATTTCCGCGCGCGTAAATATGAACTTGCCCCGGCTACAGCCCAATCTCAAATCGGCGGTAGGTCGAGATGTTGCCGCCTGAGAGCCGGCAGGGCGGCATGGTCGCCGAGCATCAGCCGGAGGTTTTTTGTTGCCGGGCAATCTTGTCAATCCTACCTGGCAAGAGGAGAGAGAGAGCTGCGAGCGGAGTAATCTCTAAGACAAAGGTCAACAAGTTGAGAGAGTGACGGAGAGGCCTGTGACATACCTGTCACACCTCTGACAGACCAGGAGTCAGGATGGAGGGGGTGAGAGGACGGAGCAGGAGGGAGGAGAGAAGGGAGGGAGGAGAGGGAGGGGAGGGAGGGGAGGGCAGAGGAGGATAGAAAGGCAGTGCAGTGAAGGAAAACATTACCAAGGCTAGATTCCCCCCTCCCAAAAGAAAAAAAAGAAAATATATGAAACGAAATGAAAGATAAAGGGAAGCAAAGGGAGCCAGTGGTTTGAAACACAATGGAGTGAAGAGTGGGCTCGAGCTGCAGTCTGTGATCTGCTGGGAATTGGGCAGAGAGGGGGGGAACGGAGGGGGGAGGGAGGGAGGAGGAGGAGGAGGGGGGGTCAGATTTTGTTATTTTTTCCCTTTCATGGTCTATTTGGTTTGCCAGACCATGCAGCTTAAATACCCTGCACTCCCTCCTCCCCTTACCAGCAGCAGTGCAAATTCATGTTTGAGGCCAACACACACACACACACACACACACACACATAGACACACACTTGCATATACAGTAGATACAGTGGCACTCCATGCAAACAAACACAGACGCGTGCGTTGGACGTGCGCGTATCAACGACTACCGACGTGGACGTGTAACGCCTCAGAGTATTACAAGATCTAAATTATGAATGAGGCGCTGGAGTTACGCACGGCGTGTCCTGAGTGGTTTGGAACATGCTTTCACACAAGGTTAACATAAAATACTCCCTCACACACACGCACACCGAATCGTACCAGTGTAGACACACACTCCCGAGTTTTTCCTTCTAAGCCATTTAATCCCTCATCGACCCGCTCGCTTTCTGGGACTCTCTGTTGCACTGTACAGCCTAATAGTCTCTTTACTTTTTCAGACTGGCGATTCACCCTCCTCTCCTCTTTTGTCTTTTCTCCCCCCCTTTCACTTTCGCTCATCTCTACACACTCGTCAGCCTCTGTTGATGCCGCGACCTTCCAGTCTGTTTCCCCAGACCCTCAGCGCTCTCCCTCTGATGTTTCTCTTCTTCTATATTTCTTTTTAATCTGTCTGTCTTAATGTCTCGTCCCTCTCACCTCTCTCTGTCCCCTCCTTTTCCCCATCCGGTGTCAGAGAGCCTTTCCTCGTCATCAGCAGAAGCCCCACAGTTCCCTAGCAGCGGCATCCGCTTATATAACTCGGTTAGCTTGTGTATTTTCAGATCAGGCATCCCTCATTTCTTCCCTTTGTTGTTCCTTTGTCTCATACCTCCCGGTCTCGGCTGCCACACACTCCACCTTCTTCCCCACCTGTGTTTCCTTTTTGCGCACTTTCTCATTTTAATGTCTTTCTGTATTACGATTGTCTCGTTCTCTTTCTTTCCGCCACATCCCAAAGCCTCGCTTCCCCTCGCCGTCCGCCCCCACCCATTCGCTGTCTGCACTCATTTTCATTCTCTCTTGTTCATCTCCACTCTTGCTCTCCTTCCTTGTCACACTCTCTCCTTCTTTTTTCCCTTCCTTTTTTCTCCTCTCGGTCTTTTTTTCACCCCCCCCCCCCCAACCCTCCCCTCCTCTCTCACATGCTCTCCTCTCTCACACCTCTTCCCAGCATGTTGAGATGGGAATCTCACAATGCCAGTCGAGAAGAAGAAGAAGGGGGGGGAGGCGGTGGCAGTAGAGGAGGAGGAGGAGGAGGAGTGCCATTTCTACATAGTATTCACACTTCCTCTGGTGAGGAAGTGAGAGAGCGCTGCAATGTTTGGAGGGGGGAAAATATGTGGCAATATTTGTCACCGACACAAAACTGAAGGTTATTCAGTGCCACCGTTTCACTCTGATGTAACGCCAGAATATTCATGAGGATAAATAAAAAATTGCGTTTGCTAGCTATTGACAAACTAGTTAGAATCCCGAAATCCCAAGTTTCGTTCTCACACACGCACACACACACACACTCACACACAACTTTAAACCCTCCTCAAAGCAACCGGAGCTATAATTTGGTGCCATCCCAGGGTGCAGTACTGCTGAGAAGACAGCACCTCTGTCTCTACACGCGAACATGGCAAAGTGCCTAGACTTCTCATAAGGATGTGAGGAGCGAGGAGCGGCACGGGGAGAAAGAGGAGAGAGAGGGAGAGAGAGAGAGAGAGAGAGAGAGAGAGGGGTAGAGAATTGGTAATGCACTCCCCCAGCATACAGCGAGCCGCATGGAGGAGCCAGATAAGACACCCTGGCCCCTGCTCTGACTGCTGGAGTAAAGCCTCTCCACCGACGCGAGCGATGACTGCAAGGCTTTGGCCGACGCTTCGCTCTATCCATCTATAGCCCAGTGATGCCTCTATTACAATGGCTGCCCCACAGCTACGTGGGCCCGCGCCAGCTGCACAGGATTATAATTAGAGGAACCATGAAGTGCCCTGGACACTGGCAATTGATCTGACTGACAGTCCAATATTTCCACCAGGGAAATAAACCTCGCTTTGCCACTGAGGCAAAAGTGTGAGCGGGGGTTGGGAGTGTTGTGGGTGTTGGGCTGGTGGAGGGTGGAAAGTGAAATGGATGGTAGAGAACTGAAGGGAGGATTTGGGAAAATGTTTCCCCTGCTGCTCTTTTTGTGTTTTCCATTCTCACTTAGGGGTTTGAGACAGAAATGGAAGGTTGATTGAGTGCATATGAGCATGTCAGTGCACAACAGAGTGCATGCACGAGGGTGTGCTTTTGTCTGCGGTCCGGAAGATCCAGACTGACTCCTGTTCCCCCTCTTTAAATTCAAGTGGCACCTCCTCTTGCTCATAAAAACAAAGTCAGGTCTGTCGTACCAAATTGCTCCTTCTCCTAATCACGCCTAGCCTTGACCGGGGTCTTCCAGCAGATACTTGAGCATGCGCAGCAGCAGCATCCAAGGACGCGAACTGCACTTAACGGTGTCAGACCCATCTGCTTCTCTATCTCTCAAAAAGCAAGATGTTGTGTGGTGACAGTTTTCTGTGGTAAGACTGAGTGCTGTTTTGAGCAAATCCAGGTCAGCCTGACAAATACACGGGTTTGTGTCGACATTTTGGGGTTGTTCTAATGTGTTCTTCTGTTGTTTCCTCTGAGGCTCTTGGGAGGCTTTTTAGCTTGACAGCATCACTACAGTTCCCACAAGTCTGCTGCTCGGTCACATGCCCAGAGAGAGAGAGAGAGAGAGAGAGAGAGAGAGACGGAGGGAGACAGCTGGAGTACGCAAGCAGAGACACAGAGGGAGAGAGAGGGGGAGAGCAGCGACAACAAAAAATGGAGGACGATGATAACTTGAGACAGGCTTTAAGGCTGTGAAATGTTGACGGGGACACACAATGGTCCAGCTTTTCATATATAACAAATATGCCGGCGCACTTCAGAAATCTCGCGCACAATACCCACGCTCAGACAACTGCGAGTTAAACAATGCGACAGTTCACGCGGCCATCCACACGTTTGCCACATTTTTGCTATTCTATCTTTTTTGCCTGTATTCAGACAGATGGTGCTGTAGGAGGCACAATGCATTTCCAAACTGAAGCCTCTTTTATTAGCATACGTACAGCATGGTAACATATCAAACAGATTTTTCATATGCCAACGCGGTCATTAATATGCCGCGCTTTATCCACTCAGAGCTACTGTTTCATGTTTTGAGCGTTGCATCATTAAAATTGGAATTATGAAAAGCTTTTACGCTTCGATATCACAGATCGCCTGAACGCAACAAAACTTCACAGTCACGCTCTTTATATTCGCAGAAACAAAGCAGAAATATGTCTATATGTCACAGGCAATTTGTTGTTTGATATTATAGTATTATCAAATAATAATGTTTTAGCTTTGGGTTTTTAAGTTTATGAAGTACCACGAAAGGTACGCAAAAAAAACTAGCAATTTAAATTAATTGAAACTTTCGTCGATGCATTATTTACTGCTATCACTTTTGCATCGGAACATCACAAGCGGATAAAGTGTGAACGCAGCGGGAGAGAAAAAAAGGGGAGGCACTGATGCAAATGAGAGCCTATGTTTCTGTGAATTCTGCCACTCGGCTGCACGCGTGAGATATATAATGAAAGAACATCATACTTATTAAACTAGACTGGAGGAATAGGAATGTCTGTATTTCGAATGGGGAGGATTGGTATGCTCTATCCTTTTGACGTGAACCTCTTTCTGAAGTCTGTTGCACATACAAACTGATGTAATCCAGTACTGGATAGCTGCAAATATTTTATCACAATTTTGAATTCAAATCATTCACGGGAGGCGCCGGTGCTCCTTCTGAAGCTCAACAAATTTCGTTTTGGCCTGCGAAGACAAATGTAAATTCACTTTTAATATCTGTAACACTGTGCTGCCTTTTAGCTTCCTAGATTTAGGATGTTTTGACTGCGGCAAAAAACACAATCTCTCTGCCCCGATTTCTTTTTTACTAACTCGCTGCAGGAGAGAAGCACAGTCTCTGTATCATTTTTATGGGGATGTTAAGAAATATTGCGACTTTCCTCTCCTTTCCACACTGTGGCTTTCTTCATTTTGTGCTATTTTGTTTCCCCTTTTTTGTTCCTGAAAGTCTTTTTCCTCCCTGCATTGTCCAGTAATCAAACCTAATACCTCCTCTCTGACCACATCGCCTCCTTCTTCCGGCATTTTGTCCTCTATCTGTCTTTTTTCTTTTTTGTTCCCCCCGCCTCCGCTGCCCCTGTAGCATCAAGGCTATTCAAAGCGGGCGCCCAGTGAGGGCTTCATGTGTCATCTGCCAGGGTGACAGTAATGCACTATTTCTTTTCATCTCCGAGCAATGCCCGCATTATCAGTGTGTAAGATGTATGGCAAGACAATATTAATGGTCCCTTTCTCCCGTGCGAAATGAAAGAGGCCTCAGCAAAACAAACAATCTGCTCTTTCTTCTCAAGGAAACCGAGCAGGTATATCAAAGGGGAGTAAAAAATGACCACCCTGTGTGCTGTTTGTCTCTGCCGGGTCACGAGAGGGATGGCTTTCCGCGGCGAGGGAGCAGCCGGCTATACTTTAGATGAGCGGGATCCGACCGCCGCTGCAATGTGACTGCGTGGAGCCATGAATGAGCACTGACACTGTATAAGATGATAAAGCTTAGAGTAATGCTCGGCAAGTATCAGAACGCTCAAGTAAAAGCGGTGTGCGATGCTGACAATGCAGAATATTAATGAGATAAGTAATGAAATCAATTGAATCCTAAGATTTCTGTGTTACTGTGCGTTGCATCATCATACAGTATATCACCAGTGTCAGCGTTACGCATTCCCCCCTCTCAGTCAGAATCCATATCTGTTCAGAGTCCATTTTTTAGTGGTGTTAGTACAAAGAATTCAAAGCATCTGAGCTCACTAAAGGTAGTGATATTTATATATAAATATTTTTTTTTTTTTGGCTGAGCTCGTGCACGTAGCAACTGGCTGTGCAGAGCTCGGGGTCTATTTGTCAAGAACAGGGCATGACTATAAAGGACAGAGCTGTCTCTCTGCATTAAAACAAAATGTACTAGAATAAGGGCCTTTCCACGTGAATGAGTGGGCACACAGGGATGAGAGGAGAAAAGATAAAGCTGGTTTGGAATTACAGCATTGGAACCCTTTTGGCTAATTATAAAGCATAAGCTTAATTGGACACCAAAACGGTTATTTCACATCCAGTGAATGCATTCTGGTCCGTTTTTTTGTTGTTTTCTTTTCTTTTTCTATCCGCTCGCTTTGTGCAGATCTAGATTATAATGAGCCTCTCTTGAAAATTATGCACAGAGAGCAAGCAAGTCTGATGGAGAATAGGTTAGGAAAAGTGCATTAATAAATTACCCTTCCTGTCTGTATTCATTCTTGTCAGGAAACTACTTTGCCCCTGATGATTCTGTGCCTTCATTCCAAGCTTGGAATAAGGTCTAAACAGGAAGGCGGGGCAGATTAAATCCCATTTTATTTATTAGGCGTAGACGTTTTAATAATAACAGTTTATTGGAGAAGCCCGAGCTGTATTCAGCTGTTTATAATGCTCTCACATCCTGGTAATGTATGGAAAGGGCTATCTGCTGCTGAGGAGATATATTACACCTCCCAAGCAAGTTATTAAAAACACTAAACCATTAGCTTGTGGAGCTGGGGCTCACTCCACCTTCACTCTCCTGATCTCCTCACAGCTCTCCTCTCCCGAGTGCCTAAAATTAGCCAGAACATCCCTGGCACACACACACAACAACACACCAGCCCGCACGCACACCCACACACAACTATTTATAGCGCATTACTATAACAGTGACCTATTTGTTTGGTTTCTTAACTGTCTGTGCTACACATTTTATACGCTATGTGCTGTACATTGGAGATTAGGCACCGCATGAGGAGGGATTTTACTTTACATCCACTGGTTTGAAAAAAAAAAAAAAAACACCTTTGCAAATATTTGGAGAACAGATTCCTTTGTCTGATGTCCATTGATACAGAATCCAGATATTGGATCACTATACTGTATTTAAGCAGGGCTAATATAAAGGAGTCCTGTCTGGTCTTAGACAGAGTGTTTGTAGGCTATGGTTTGGCTCCAGGGAAGCCTGCGGCGCTCTAGCACCCACAGTCCCAAAAGGAGAGCCACCACCGCTGAGCGAGAGGGAAAAAATGGCTTTGAGACAGAGAGATGAAAATATGTAGAAAAAGAGGCTGGGAGAGAGAGGAGGATACAAAGTGAGAGATAGAAAGAGTAAAGGGAGAGAAAGAAGAAAAAAAGAGGAGAGGGATAATGAACAGAAGACAAGAATTCAGACAGGCCTTTGAAATATTTCCATCCTGAACATAAAGAGACACATTGAATAGCATATCCCCTCTGATTGAGAGTACTCAGAAGGAGAATAATGCATTATCTTCATAGCGCTCATTAATTAGCCGAGCAAAAGAAAAAAAGGGAAAAAAAACAACTAACAAAACAAAAATGTTTAACTTGTCAACAGCTTAGAGAGAGCTGAAAAACAGTGTTGCAGCCGGGCCTACATGGGTTCAGGTAATTCAAAGCAGCTCGGCGGCATGACAAAAGACATAAATCAAAGGTATGCATTTTTGGTTTATACAAAGGCTGAGCTAAAATTACAGGTCAGAAAAGCAATTACTCTTTTCTGAGGCTGTCAAATCGAATAAGAAATGTGTTCTAGACAAAAGACGGAGAGCAGTCAACTAGATGGGTGTCATAACATGCTGCCGTTTCGCCCCGAGGTGGTGAGGATTGTTTTGCCTTGCAAAAAAAAAAAAAAAAAAAAAATGTCCTTTAATGTGCATATTTCAAAGCAAACAGTGCGCAGCTCACATCACTCACGTGTCATTCAGGTCACTGTGTATTAAATTGTTGACCACTCCACTGCTGCTGTGCATTGTCTCTCTCTCTCCACAACTACAGCCGCTGCTAAACTTCAAGTAATTGGAGACACTTAGAATCCATAACAAAGAGGAACAGGCAGCTTTAAAACAAGAAGAAGCGCTGCCTGTGCCGCTGGCTGTTTCAGCACCACGGACAGCACTACAGGAGGCAGAGATCAGCACTGCACTGCACTCCTGCAGTGGATCTGTATCTAGTGTTACACTGTGGTGAGTGAGATGAGGAAGTTATTAAAAAAAGTACCATCTCTAATCGGGTGTGACACTAACACAACAGCGAGCGTATAATATTGTGTCAGGCGTCACAGATATTTGATTAGCCGACTTAAAACCTATAGCTACACGACAGCATAATTGCGGCTCCACTTCTTTTTGGCCCCGCATGCACGCCCCGTGATTATCCCGCTGGAAAAAAAACAACAACAACACATAAGCAAACAAAAACAAACAAGGCAAACAAACAAATTAAAATAGCCGGCTACAAAAACAGCATATAGCCCTGATTTGTTTTTTTTCTTCTTTTTTTTTTTTTTTTTTTTTTGGAAGCCGACACTCCAGTTAAAACCTCCATCTGTTGAAATGCATTCCCGAGGTGCTCCTAGAAACTGTGAAAACGCCCACACACAGAAAAACTCTGCCAGGAGAACAAAGACAAACATTTCAGAACCCCCGTGCACCTCTCGCACCACAGCGCACGAAGAAGAAGAAAAGCTCCCCCCCCACCCCACCCTGCTAAATATATGGGCTTGACGTGGGAGCGTGTGGGCTGGTGAAAAGCTCAAGATGCGATGCTTCACTTCCACACACGGCTCTGCAATATTAAGACAGCCGCATCTCTTATCATTTATTCCTTAATCTGAAAAATACTCGCACTCCCACAACACGTAGCCTAGTTTAGTGGGATACATTTAGCTGGGAAATATTTGAAAGGGGAACAAGGAGGAATGTGAGATGAATGGTTTCATTAATTTTCTAATTGCTACGTTAAAGTAAGTACAATGACTCCCTGTGCTTAAATCTCTCGGTGCTCGGCGTTCCCCCGCCGTCTCTCCATAAACATCCGCAAACATCCCCCAAAAAAGATTTCTATACAATTATAAACACAGCCACCCCCGGTCCATTCATATTTATAGTCGACATCAAAGGGAAGAGGCGATGCATTAGAGCTCGTTGTGGCTCAAGGGGAGAAGCCGTTTCCACAGTTTCTCGACGGGAGAGCGCAACCGCCTTCATACCGTAACCCGTGGCAATCCCGAACAACCTCAACCGCTGCGATCAACAGTCAAACAAAGACATTTCATGTGAGGCAGTGATGTTAATTTGATTCACTCGGACCAAATGGGGCTCAATCAGAGGGGCCTCGAGGTTTGAGGCTTGGGGAGACACAGGACGCACAGCTCTGTCGAATCATAGCGGTTTTCCTGATGGAGGACGGATCTGGCGCGTCCCGTTATGAGAGACCGTTACATGAAAGATTTTTTCACATTTCACTGTCTAATTATTCTCAAGATTTAGAAGTTCATTGCTCTTTGAAATGGTATACTTGCATCATCATGCTATTATGTTATCATAATAACAATGGCATAATATCGCCTTTAAATGACAATTATATGTTTTATCGCTATTATTTCCGGCACAAAATATCGTCCAACAAAAGTAGGTATCCTGACAGGCTTTGTGTACATTTTCATAGGCTGAGCTACACACTGATGCACAGTACAAGTACACATTAGAAGGAATTGTTTATTCTAATTCTGGAGTGCCAGTCAGCTTCAACCTTTGAGACGTCTATCTTTAGCTGAGTTAATGTCAGACTGGTGCAGAAACCTCCAAATGATGCATGTATGTAGTTTCTAGCAGAGCTTAGTAATATGGCTGAAACAAAACCTTCACATATCCTGTCATTATTCATTTTGACAACCAAACATGATCATAAAGCCGATTAGAAAGGCACTCGGTCCGCCAAGTCCCCTCTTGTACAAACTCATAGAAACCGGCCACCTAAATACAGCTGAATGGGGTCTATTCTAGGCCAAGACCCATCCTCCAATCCTAGTTTTGCAGAAATCGATTTAGTAGTTTTTGTGCAATCCTGCTGACAAACCGACCGACCAACCGGCAAACAAACAAACAAACAGACACAGTTGAAAACATAGAAAACAATTCAATTAAATATCCACAAATAGTATTCGCCCTTTCCCACTTGGCACCACTGTATGACTCACAGCAAATTAATGCTGGCTCAATGTAAAAACACAAAGCCAAACAAAGTCTGCTTTATACAACCATTAATGTCATCACTTCAGTTCAACAACAATCTTTAATTTACATGTTTGTTCTCAGACAGAGCCTCTCTGAAGATCATCCGAACGGTCTCCGTCCCCGATGTGTCAGAACAGGATAACGCCACAACAAGCAAACACACACAAAACCTTCTATTAGCCTCCGTCTGCCCATCACCGAGGACGCCGGCCGGCGGCCATAATAGCATCCACTTAAAAACCATTTTGTTCATTGTGCTTGCAATTCACATGGCGACACTAAGAAATCCCATCCACCTCTCTGTCAGAAGAAATCCATTAGTCAAAGCAAACACTGACACTTAGAATGTCAGACACACAGGTAGCACATTATTTGTTTCACAACAGTGTGATAGCTCCAAATGGTGAGTGGTGAATAATGTCCGCCGATGGTGGAAAGAAATGCACAATTTGGAAATCACCAGAGGGGGAGGATATTCAAATGTTTGTGTTGTTTCGAATCTCAGGAACAGTTTATGCCTTTGGTAATGATTACTGAGTACATCATTCACGAAGAGCTTATGTGAGTAAGAGTCGCTCCCACAATGTAAGATCTGGTTTTATAGAAGAAGGAATCGTTAATAGAGTCAAAAAGAATTACATATTCGGGGACTTCACATCTGTGACTGCATACTCGCCTTGACAACGTGTGTGAATGTGTTTCTATTTAGATGTTTGAATCTGTGTTTTTTTTTTTTTTTTTTTTTTTTTTGAACGTCCTTGTCCTCTGAGTCCTTCTCTTCCTGTCTCCGAGGCAATTAGAGGGGATGCAGCACCCGGGGGCTCTGTTGTTCTCCCTAATGTGAGTTAATCTGGACACTGTCACATCAAACACAGGGACATCTTAGGTGTTATGTAGATAGTGTTTAGAGAAACTTAGCCTGGCCCCGTCCCCGCGGGACCTTCTCTCGCCTTTTCATTTGGATGGAGGCAGAGAGATAGGCCATCTTCAAAGCCCTCTGTGTCAATGTGTATCGACCACGTTTTCTCTGCAGCCCCAGAGACTTCCTATTAAAAAGGATTTGTCTTACAAGCTCTGTGTGCCGAAATTACATAAAATAAGCATGTTAAGTGTGCTGTCCCGCAGAAGTCTCCTAGCTTCCGTGTGCTTTTTTACTTTCACTATAGCTTTGCAACAGCTGTCTCATTCACACATTTCAAGCCGCGTCTTTCACTACACCTACGGACCGATATCTGACGTGGCACGATATGACTGCATCCCCCCCGACAGAGCCACATCAAGCTATCCAATGCGGCGTCATAGCTCCATTCACACAGAACCCAGGCAATATGTCATTGTTCTCGTTTATTTCAAGGGGGAATAGCTCTTTCTGCCTATTTGGCTTGCAGCAACAACAAAAAAAAATAAAATAAGCCTGGATTTACAGCTCAGTGATCCTGCGTCCTGATAGGCCAGCGCTGAGGTTGGCCAACACTTTTTTTTTTTTTTTGATATTTGTAATTTCTTATTTTCTTTTTGCCGCGCTGCATGCTGATCCTGAGATAACTTGCCATCATCGTCTGCCTTCATTGCCGCATGTCCCATTTTCTTTGGGCTGTAGACCAGACCACTATCAAGCATTTTCAATAAAGGGAAGGGGGGCTCAGCTGCGAAAGATAGCGGTGATGACACAGGCAAAATAAAAAGTGTGTGAGAGATAGAAAGTGTGTGAGAGAAGGAGTGAAAGAAAAAAGGAAAAGGCTTTTTGTTTTGTCTTCTTCACTACAGCCTAAAATATACTCAGGCAGCGTAACCACAGCCGGCCGGGCTTTACCCACAGGGCTCTCGCTATGAGCGGACACTATAATAAATCTGACATTATCAGATCCCGGTCATTCAGCAGACACAGCCTAAGTGCTTTTAGATGTGTCAGAGGACATGACAGACTTTCACTGCCCTACTGATGACTTCCCATTTATCCTGTGTAAAGTTAGTTAACAGCTCCCTGCAGAGCTTTAATAATGGTTTTGTTTATATACGGCGTTTCTCACCGGTGGACTGTGTGTTCCTGAGGCCTCACGAGCGCACCGAATGTATTTCGTATTTGCGATATAAAACCTTTGTCGTCTACCTCTTCCCCTTCTTTACCGCCGCGCTGATGAGATATTACCAACTCTTAGCACCTTCCTCGTCTGCAGAGGTATGGATCATGTCAAGCCTATACCACAAATGTTAGAACATGTGATACAAAACAACGCCAAGACTGCCTGTCAAACCTTGACAGATCCACTAGTGGTCAAAGCTCCAGACATACCTTTAAGCCCGTCGACTGTTAGGATGGGAAAAAAGACCGGGACGGAGAAATTGGGGAGAGAGAAAAGCAGCTAAACCAGGAGAGATGGGAGAGAAAATGAAGAAGTGAGTTGGACAGCATCCTCTGCCCTTTCCCAATCTTGAAAGAGGGGCACTGGAGAGAAGTCTTTCAGGAATATATTAATAACACCGCAGTAAAAGCACACCCATGAGGCGAGTGGGTACAAGCAGAACCCATCAAATTAATCTGAGATAAATTTGCAAGTCATCATCATAATTTAAAAATGTTTTAAAGACTGAATAAAAGATCAAAGAATGAAAAACGAACTGGTCCGATGACAAAGATGTACGGTGAGAGGGAGAAAAACGAGAAAGTGGGGGAAAGAAAAAAAAAAAAAACGGGGAGAGAGTTTGCATACGGCAGACGTATTCTGATAGACAAAGAAGAGGCCTTGTGAGGCCAGACGGGCAGACAGACACATAGAGGCTGGCGAGTGGAAAAATAGGGAAGGAAGGCAGCCGGGCCAAACTCTGTGCTGCATGTCATACAGATTGATAGATTCATAAATAATGAAGCGAGAAAAACAGGTGAAATAAACTCCGTAAATAAATGTGCCGTCTCGTCCTCTGGCCCGGCACCTAATGGATTGTGCCTGCGCACATCTTTTGCCTCAGTGTATATTATGCATGTGTGTTCCTGTGCATGTAACACTCATTTAAGCGGTGTGGCGGCCCACGCTGCCACGGTAATCATCTGCCCGGGCCCCCATTACTGATGTTGTGGGATGATGACGATGATGATGAAGATGACGGTGATGCGTGACAGCTTTATCCTACTTCACAGACTCACACTCACAGACACACGTGCGTTCCTTATGTCTGTCCGTCAGCGAGCATCTTCCACCCGCTCGTATTCACGCGCCACCCTCACAAGTAACCATTAAAATATAGTGCAGCCAGATTTAGTGTCTAAAACAACAGCAAAGAGGTGGAGCTACATTTCATCTTAAAAGGAGCTTGGAGGCGAGCACACCAGGAAAAATTCTAGGTTAAACATCAACACCAATGTGCAGCCTCAGACTGAGCTTCATCACCTGTAGCAGCTGTGCTCAGACGCTTACTTCTCAGCTTGTAATTCAAGTGAGTCTCTCACTACCTTATTAGAGCTCGCTAAATCAGAAAATTAAGCAACCGTTTCCTCATATTTCAAACACGTTTTACTTAGTTCCATTTCTGTCTCTTTTTTCTTTTCCTTTTTTTTTTTTTTTAAACTGAAACGAAAAAGAAATGGCACGAAAAGCTTTCTCGTGATTCATAATTATCAGTGGGTGGATATCAATCTGCTGTGGGCTTAGGTACGACCCATCTGCGCAGCGGACACAGAAGCGAGTTTAAAAACTTGCACATTTTGCATCTGAATCCGAATCAGTTAGCGCGATCACAGGCTCCTCCTGGTCGGCGGCCAGCGCAGCCGATCATGATACGCCGGCGAAAGTGTGACAGAAGATTTGCCCAACAAACGTGCTCATCTCAGAACAAGGCATTCGCCGATAGAAGAGCTATACGGTCAACAAAACGCGGCGTGTTCCTACAGCTCCTTTCGAATGTGTCACTCAAACTACAACAATTGTGGGGAAAATATAGGCACGGCTTTTGTGGCGGTGTTGTCGAGTGAGACAGCTGACAAAACATTCTATTCAAAGCTCGCACTTAGACAAACTGAGTTAAGGAAATAATTCCATCTAAATCCATCAAATCTGAAGCCTGATAGAACTTGATTGTGTGATTTTTCTTTGCCAGTGCTGCACTGTTCATGCTTTTGGTATCTGTGCACCAAATAAACTCGAAAAAAAGATGCAGGCAGCGTGCACTCTGTTACATAACGCTGTGTGTGTGTGTGTGTGTGTTGTTCACTGTGCGCTAAGACAGCTATTGTCTATCATTGTACAGACAAGCAGTATAATGAATTACGCCAGCAAAAAAACGGTGTGAATAAAGTATGTGTACCTATTATACTATGGTATATAGAAGTAGAGTTACCACAGTGATTTGGTGAGTAAATACACATACTTTTAGCACATACAGAAAAAAAAAACACGGAGGCCCAGAAATGAGTTGCACTGCCTTGGCTCCGTGCTGCGTCGAGAGAATTGCTGGAAGAGGTTTATTGGCCCCATCAATATTATATATTAATATATTGACAAAGCAGAGCAAACAATGGACTCAGATTCCATATGAAAAACACGGATTATCCAGGGGATGTGCAGGGCTCAGAGATTCATGATTGCTTTGGTTCTTGAGCCTTCTGTTCATTTTGATTCTCCTGCCCGCTTTTCTCCCCTTTTTTTCTTCTTCTTCTTGCTTTCAACCGGTCAATATTTTTCTATAATGTGAAATTATGAGAAGCAGCGTGTGCTCGGCTAGCGAAGCAGCACACCGTCAACCCTCGTGATTTCCTCCGCGACACCTTTGGACTTCCATCATGGGATTCAACAAAAGGGAGGGCCAAAGCTGTGCGGCTTTTGTTCTCCTTTTTTTTTTTTCTCTCCCTGTTTCATATAGCACAGGTTCAAACTCAGTCAGCGAGGTCCTCCATCAGTACCTCCCACTCTCCATTTCCCCCTCTCTATTACACTCTGTCTCACTCCTTCCATCTCATTTCTTAATCTTCACAACTCAGTGATTCAAATACATTTCCTGTTACTTCTCATCCTGTTTCGCAGTCTTCTCCCTGACCCATGCCTATTCCTTCCCCTCTCTCTCTCATCTACATATCTTCCTCTTTTTCTCCCTCTTTTCCATTTTCGCTTCTCCTACCTCCGAGATGATTTCACAGGAACGCCTCCTGTCTAAGACCTCGCAGAAAGCGCATTAAAGGATGCGCACCTGCTCGCCCCGGCAGAGCGGCGTGTCTCTAAACTGCATCCTTTCAAAACGTGCAACACGTACGTCAGTGTGCCGCGGCTCAGAGGGCCCGGGGGCTGACAAGAGTGAAAGACCATGCAGTCTCACTTTTCCCTCACGCATAGTCACTCACACAAGCACATATACACACATCAATGCAAATCTCTGCACAGTGCCAGCAAACTCTGCAAACAACAACACCACCCAGTGATGTGTGCGTCCCTACAAGCCCTTCACGGTTATCGGATACAGCCCCCGCTATGGTTTTGGGGCTTTGGTGGGAGTGATGGGGTAGAGGGGAATTTAGTGTTTCACCTAAATGAGAGCTTGCTGCCTGGAAGACATCCAGTATACTGTTTTACTCTGAATTATTAAAAGCTGCCTCTTATTGCAGCTGGGACTGAAATAGTTTAGAGGCCACAGACTATAGCTGTTGGCACTAAACTATATAATTCATATTCCCGGCTATTCTGCAGCCATCCAGCGTATTGTTATTTTTTCTATATGAGCCGCTCTAAGGCTGCCGCAGTGGACAAAACACAACCACTTAAATGAAGTGTCAGGTAAAATCTAAGTTTGAGGAAAAAAATGAAAGACAAAGAGCCGCTTCGACACACACAGGGATCCCAACGTGGAGGGACGTCGAATGTGTCGACGCGCTTGATCTTGCCGGTGCTAGCTCAGCTATATCCAGTGTCATGGTATTCTGCGGGGCACACAACAGAAGCCCTCACCGCAAGCAATCGCCCTGACACCGGCTCCCTGAGCGAGCTCTGCTGACAGCCCTCCTCTGCAATGCAAATACCGACTTCCACATGAGCAGGCCCATCACTGGCACTCCCCATATACTTGCATTCCGTGTCATTACCCCCAGGGACCCTCACACACACACACACACACACACACACACACACACACACACACACACACACACGCTGTCCCTATGCCTCATGCTGCTACCCTTATCTAGGATGAGAAGGGGGCCGGGGCTTAAAACAAATCGGTTAGGCTGGCTCACGCGTTGGAAGCCATGAAGGAGCGCTGCCACGGGCTGTTTCCACTCGTGCTTCCTGTCACTCACACCCCTCTCCTTGCCCTCCAGCCATGTGTACTGTATTTCATTAGTTCTGATTTTTGCTGACAAATGCTTGCTGTCGTGCTGTGCAGCCCCCTTACCCTCTCTGTGGACACTACACCAAAGCAGATCTGCCTTACAAATGAGCTCCCCCTGGTTCCACCACACAAGTGTGCCATTCCAATCGAGCACGGCCACACAGAGCACATGCTGTGTGTCTATGGACGGCAAACACACACACACACACGAACGGGGGGGGGAATGTCTGTTTTAACTCTGAAGGTATGACTCCGAGCTGTCAACATGACCCCGTGTCCCCTTCCTCCTCCCCTCTCCCTTTTCTCAATATTTCAGCTATTCTGTCACTTCACCCCCCTCTAATCTCTCACACACACTCTCCACTCATCCCCCTCTCTTTCCCACAGGCGCAGGGTCCAGCCAGCGAGATGTCAGCTCCGATTAGCCACGTCGGGTGATGCGTTTTAAGTGTGTCCTTCATTATTGAGTGAACCGACATGTTCTCGGCTAAACTTGCCTGTGCCCAATGGTGGAAGGGATACTTAGATCTTTTACTGAAGTTAAAACTGGTTATAGTGTAGAACTGCTCTGAAACAAGTCAAAGTCCTGCACTCAAAATTTGACGTGAGAACCAGCATGAAAAGAGTAACAAAAGTTCTTCCTCTGCATGAGGAGTACCTTTACTGCTTTAATGTCCATTAAAGAATCATTTATATCATACGATTGGATTTTAATTATTGATACATTTATGTGTTCATAGTTTAACCTATAATGACATATAATATATATTTATTCATAACACGTTGAATTAATCATTTGCATCTCTACAGTAACCAGTAACTAGATCATGCTTCCCTCTGCGATGTAAAAGAATAGAGTAAAAAAAAATGTAAAAAAATGGAAATACTCAAGTGAAGTAGTAGTACAAGTATCTTAACTTGATTAAATGTGCTTAATCACTTTGCACCATCGCCTGTGCCTCCTAAACTATGGCCTTATCTGTTTGGATATCGAGTTTATGTAAGCTAATCTTTCCCCTCCCTTGTTCAACATGCACACAAGGACACACTCTCGACCAAACACGTACGCACACACCGCTATTCAGGGCCGTAGTTTATCATCCGTGTGCGAACCCCTCCACTCACTCCCACTCTTCCTCTTTGTGTCTGCGGGCAGTGGCACACCTGTACAAGCCTGTACAGGGACCCAACAGATGGATTGTCAGTCAGTATCTGGGCCTCGCCTCTCCTGCACGGGTCTGCGCAGCCATGCCCGCCGGCCTGGAATTAAACCAGACTCATCTGGTTCTGCCCCGCTGGTACAGGTGATGCTTCACAGTGCTGATCTGTACTGCACGGCATCAAAATGAGCCGGACCAGCACATGTTAGTCTGGTGTACAGGCAGTGATATTCAAACGTCCAAAAACAAAACCTACACACAAACACACACACACACACACACACACACAGTTTCCCCCATTACACAGCTCTATAACCCAGATCACAGCTGTGTCACATGATTGAATCTCACAGACAGGCGGGCGAGCAGTCTCCAGCCACAACCAGAAATAGGTTAAACAGACTAAAAATATCAAAAACATTAATAATTCAGCTTTTTCGCTAACCTGTACTGTTCTAAAAAAAAAAATAGCACACTTCTCCCTGTGAAGTGGCTTAATGGGCAGGGTGCACACTGGATTATTTTGGTATTTCAAGCGACGTCTCGCCCGAGAGCCGGTTAGCGAGATGTAACATGAGCAGCGGGAGGGGGAGCAGCATTGTAATGTCATCAGTGGTAATGTCAGAGACGGGGTCAAAACACGGTCATCTGTGACTCAAAGCCAGTTTCTGAACTTTTGAAATTCGGGGGGCAGGTGATTTGCTCCACATATGATGACAACGGCTTTTATAGACTGCAATCTTTGACTGTAATGAATGACAATGCAATTATTTTTTGTTCCATCTCACTACCAGTATGTCTGGTATATTTATATATACATATATATATATTACTGTTATGCATTATTTTCACACAAATAAGCATTTCAATGTAACAGATACTCGATTGTTACAGTCCTGCACCAACATTCATTATAGTGGGAGACCATTGCATTTATATCCGGCCTAAAATGAACTGGAATTTCATGATGAAACACATTTTCAGTGTTTCAGTGGGTGTTGTTTATTCTCTGAAGGCAGGTGCACAGTGCACATCCCGCTCTTTTCTTCCACATATCCTCCAAAGCCAATTCCCCCGGGGAGAAGAAGGCTTCTCTAAATATGTGGCTAATCTACCACACGAAGAAAAAAAAAACGAGCCGAACAAAGGAGACGTGTCTGTGTGTGTGTGTGTGTGTGTGTGTGTGTGTGTGTGTCTGTGTGTGTGTGTCTGTGTGTCTGTGTGTTAAAGGGGTACCAGAGGAGCAACAGCGAGACAGAAGGTGGAAAACAAGCATCACTGTGATGGCTCCAACAGTTACCCTGTGTATTTTAGTCTATTTCTAGAACCCCCCCCCCCCCCCCGCTTCAGGGGTGTGTATATTCAGGTGTGTGTGAGGAAGGAGAGAGAGAGCATGAGTGCATGTTGTAAGGGTGTTGGGATTTATTTCCCTTAGGAGCACTCTGCTACAGCAGCTCTTTACTGTGCGTACATTACACCGATATGCCATTACAGCAGACACACAAACACTTACACAAACACACACACTCGAAGAAAACTAGTTTTGTTTTGCTTACATTCTGCTACTGGCACTGTGGTGATGTTGCCCCGTGTCAGAGTGCCATAGCGCGACTTATAATAAGTATGCACCTCAGTAATAAACATGCGCAGGTACACCCCGGTCCTCTGGACTTTTTTATACCGCCACCTGCTCCTCCTACTTATCAGTGTGATTGGACTTTTTTAATAAGTTCAAAGAGAGGCCAGGTCACAGGCAAAAAAAAAACATTAGAATACCGGTATCTCCAAAACAGACATCGGGGGCAGACCCCTGTAGCCTCTGAGATCAGCTGCAGCCGTTCAGCTTATTGTAGCGCTGAGATCAGCTCATTTCTGTAAGAGCAAACGCTCAAAATGATGGTGTTGGAATGTTTTAACGGATGCCTAGGTCCTTATGGATGTGTTTGCTAATTTCAGAAGCACAGAGAGCTTACAGACAAGTCCATGTGTGATAAAAAAAAAAAAACTGAAAAAACTAAGTACGCTGTGCAGTAGTGTTATTTCACTTTAAACTCCAATGATACATTCGCACCACATATCTGTGTATAATTCATAAAGGAGAAAAAGATGTTTTAAAGAAGAAAAGACCTTGACCATGCCTTTTTCAACTTCCCCCTCCACTATAAACTTCTTCCTGAAAACACACACACACATGCACAGAGAACACACACACAGACACACACACACACACACTCCTGTTATCCAAAGGCTAAATTCTAATGAGTCCCCACTCCCTGGCTACAAGGCCTCCAATCCTGCCAGCACCGATTGCCTTCATGCTGACCAGTCCGCTCCACTCACGCCCCAACCCCCCCCTGCCCACTCAACGCAGGCACATACAGTACACACACACACACACACACAATCGCACAATACACCGTGCTCATACTCTGCCAACCTTCACAGAGTGTGGCACTGAATTATTCAGCCTTTGTGGCAGCTAAGCCGGCCCAGCTTTGCTCTAGTTGATGAACAGGTGGATAGCATGCACGCAAAACTATGGGTGTATATGTTAGGTTTGTGTGCATGCGTGTGCGTGCAAAAACCCAAACGGAAGGCCGGGCGGTTGTGCAGCGTGTCGAGGAACGGCTCCATCGCACGGCAGCCTCATTTCCAGAGCGCAAGGTCGGCCGCTCTCCGCAGCACAGCCCTGCCTCTGCTCCTCGCTTCTCACACGTCCTATTATGGCCGAGATGAGCACCGGCAAATTCGAAACCAGTAACACAAACAAACACATTAATTCACGCAAAGCACACGGAAACATGAAAAGGACCCACGTGCACGCACACAGAGGACTAACGGCGCAGGTACTTGCGCAGCAGAGGGCACGGCGCGAGAGCGAGGGAGGCAGAAATGGAGACGGAGGGAGACGGAGGCAATTGAGAGGGAGGGGATCTACTTAGAGTGTTGACATTGCAGGAGCCCACATGTGTGTGCCGGAGCATAATCTTCTCCCTGCTCTCATTGGGTTTTTTTAATGTGGCTGCTATTTCCATAAACCTGCCTCCTGAATCACTGCCAGCCTCTTACCCCCCCCCCCAGGTCTAGCTCTACTAATAGCAGGAGTAGATGCAAGCAGCTAACACATTTCCATCATTGCCTCTTCGCTGCTGTACGCAACACTGGCATGGGTAGCATGTTTTTTTTTTTGTTTTTTTTCTGTGCTACAGCAAATGGACCTGCTGCAGTGGCTGAGATTATTTCTTGGATCGACTGGATTTGAGGAGCAGCGGTGAGGGAGGACAGAGAGTTTGAGGAGAGAGGGGGAGGAGGTCGAGGGGGATCGAGAGGGGAGAGGGGATAGTGCAGAGGACGCAGGATTTTGTCATGATGCTGAAGCTGGGCGGAGTACGTCTCTTTGCGGACTCTCTTTGCGGAGGGCTGCGACGCTCAGATGCACACACAGCTATAGAAGCAGCCACCGGGCCTCAACTGACAGCCTGTGTTTAGAAACAATGTCATGAGGGGTCATCGGGTGGTCCAGGTCACAAGAGGATGCCTTACATTTCATTCGGTGAGAGGAAAAACACTGATTCCTGTGTTTTAAAATTAACACACGCAAGCAGATTCGCATACACGAAGGCACTGGTATGGTTATGTAATATACAAAGAAAGTGCATCTCCATCAGCGGCAAACAAGCACGAAACAGGACACAAATAATGTATTCAAGCCTCGCTGTCGTGGGCGGTGTGTGATCACGGCAAGCTGCCATGTGCACATGTTTTTCTTCCCACCTTTAAACACTGATATCTGTAACTACATAGGGCTGGCTGCAATGCAAAGCCAGCTTACCACACATGCACAAACACACACGGCTAATGGAGCCAAGCAACACACACCTGGTAAACTGTCAGCGCCTCTCCTATTCGGTGGCCAAACTTATGTCAGGCACTCGTGTCCCCAAGGTTCCTATCACCCTTCACCGCAGGAATCTATATTCCAGTCCAGTACACTTGCATTAGGCCATACTGTTCCTTTCAGCAGCTAATGTGTAACAGGGGGGACATGGATAATAACATCCAAGAACACAAGCACTTCTTTCTCATAATAAGAGGACACCGGGTTGTGTGTGTGAGGCACACAGCGCCTCCATGCTAGCATCTGAGTGTCTGCAGACATACAGCATTTGATAACAGTGTCTCGATAATTAACAATCCTCAGAGTTTTTTATATGCTTACTTCATCAAGCCACATTTTTGATACGATTCAGAGTGAGCATTACTTCCACTCCGTGAATCATGACGTGTTAGCATTCTGTAATCACCTCTCTTATAAAGTGGTTTCGTTTTGGAGGAGTGCACCTGCCCGCGGAGGATTTGCTGAACACACACATGCACACGGGCGAATCGAAGAAGTTGATCCATGCACAAACTAGAAGAGAGGCGGAAGACAAAAGAAACAACATTCCGATTCAGGAGTTCAGTAATACCACGTCGGATGGCACAGTTCACTGCGTTCTCTCGAAACACTAAAACACGAATCGTCTCAGCCTACATTCTCTGCTTGTTTGGCCGCGCAGTCACGACGTAAACATGAGTTGCTCGTCTTCTTTTGCATATCTGAAAAGGGAAGCTGTGGCAATTTATCAATTAGATGTCAAATTCTCTGATTCCCGCTCCTTAAATATGAATAATTTGTGGCTTTGTTCCTCCTCTATACCAGTAAGCTTAATACAGACAAAACAACACATTTTAGAAATGCTAAACAACGTTTTTCACCATCATCTGACATTTTACAGACCAAAGTACTAATCTGTTAATCAAGAAAAAAAACAACAGAATGATGAACAATTAATCGTTACTTTCAGCCGAAGCAGCCACTCTTTTAAAACGCGCTTGCCCTCGCCAGCAGTGACCTGAGGTGATCCGTAGCCGAGCAGGACGGAAACCTCAAGGGTTATAACTTGTATTTAAAGTGCCGTCTCTGTGCAAAGGATCCCGTGCTTTAGTAAAGGACATTACAGCAGACACGAGGTGTTAACCCCGCTGACATCTTGCCCAAAAATTCCAACACTCCATCTGCATGCTGGTGTCAATGTGTGTGCTGCTAGCATGTGTGTGTGTGTGTGTGTGTAGGGGGGGGGGGGGCTTGTTTGTGCTCAGTGTCCACAAAGGGCCCTTCATAAGATTCAGGGTTGCTTGCTAAGGCGGTACAATTTTCATACATGTTTCTACTTCATTTGCAACAAGTAAAGTCCAGCAAGACTTTGGTGGTTCGACGCGGACACGGATTCAAACGCGTTTAGAAAAAAATTACAGATATGGTCGAGCAACCACACCGGTCGGAGCCCCCTGTGAGCAAGCAGCAATGCAGGGGTTACTTGCACACGTTAATCACTCATAACCCATCTCTGGAGGATTCCTAGTTTACATTAATTACACCATAGCCCCTGGCAAACTGCATATCAAGCAGCATTTTGCAAACAAACAACTGGCATATCTACTTACCATCAAGCAGTGAAGCAACAGGGGTCACATCGCAAAAGATTTAGGAGCGGGGAGGCTCAAGAGAGGCAACGGGAGGCAGGCGAATGCACAAATACAGAACACACGCAGCATGGTAATTACACAAAGTCCTGGATGATATATCCTTTTGTATCATAGTAGATTTTTCTGTCATCCTAAGCTACTGTAGCCGTCAGCAGCTTGTGTTGTACCTGTATGGCTGCAGTTTTATTGCGTGCGCTGTGCTTCCACGGACCACTGGTGTTTCTGTGCACGCGAGTGAAGTTGACGGGAACAGCAGAGCAGCC
Organism: Sparus aurata; assembly: GCF_900880675.1. NCBI lineage: Eukaryota > Metazoa > Chordata > Actinopteri > Spariformes > Sparidae > Sparus > Sparus aurata. Next base: position 11,526,687 of record NC_044197.1, read on the forward strand.
TCATCTGTGAGGCCTGACACCCATCAATGTCTGCCTGTTACATTTCTATGACACGCTCTGTCTCAGGAAGAGCAGGCGGCACAGGAGCGATGGGTGAGACGGGGAGACAGGAGGATGTGGGGTGGACAGGACAGGGTGAGGGGTAGAGGGGAAGTCAGCGGGAGGTCCAAAAGCAGGACTGAAAGGTACACGAAAAGGGCTTTGTTTCTCACAGGTGATACAGTGCAGCTTGAGTGTGTGCGCACTCGACAGGAAGAGCTTTCAGCACTGCGAGAAACTCGACATGCGAGGCTGTGTGTGCTCATCTGTGCATACTCCATGCATCATGGCTGTACAGTCATCAAATGTTTTTCTGGTTTTTTTTTGGTTGCTTTTCCCGTTTACATTAAGTTATGTTGTTTATTGTAATGATGTTAATAGCACTCCATTCAGATGATTGTTAAACCTTTCAGAGCCCAGATGGTTTGGAGCCATGCTCTCCTCTCAGAACAAACAAAGAAAAAAGGAGGGAGGGAGGGCGGTAGGGAGGGAGGAGGCGAGAGAGTCAGAGTCTGTACCCTCATTTAAACATTCAGACACATCAACTATTCAATCCCACAGGTAGGTCAAACTTTTTCAGACGTTCTGCCAAATTGGTGCAGGGGGGGAGACGTTATTAAAGGCTAGGAGGCGTGAGAGAGAAGCTCACCAAAAAGCCGGACCTCTGACAAAAACGGTGAAGAAATCTGAGAATCGTCTTTTTTTTTGGACACACTGCTGAACACAGTTATGACCTCTCATGAGCATGTCCTCTGGCACTATGTGAGAGAACTTCCATCTTATTATTCAAAAGCAGAAGAAAAAAAGGAGGAGAATAACGCCCTCCAGCCTCGTGCTTGGCTAATTTGCAGGAAAAAACGAAACAACTTGTTTTTTTCCAGAAAGCCACCGGGAAAAAAAGGCAGTAGATTGCGTGCAGTTGTATTTGCATGTTTAACTGAAACATGTGCCTTTTGGCTGAGGCTTCCCAGACTCTTTGTCTTCTATCAGAGGGGATGCTGGGGGTGGCGGAGGCGGCAGTGGGTCTCTACTGATGTTTCCGTCTGGTTCGTTCTTGATCCGAGTCACGCTGGCTCTGTGAGGAGCAATTTCTACCCTCCCTTCCCTCCTTCTGTCTCTATCTGACAATCTTTTAACACTTGTCAGAATCCCACACAGATACAGGAAAATCACATCTGTGCACAAGCGTCTCACAACACAAATGCATATATAATTCAGACGAATGCACTAACACCATGAGCACAAATCAACATGTAATAGAATGTTCTGTTTGTTTATTTTTTTAACAAATGAATTATTTCAATATCGTTAATCCAAGCCATGTTTGACATTTCATCTGCTGGTAGCACCTTTGCAGGAATGCAGAGCTTTCGCCCCCTCAAAAACTGTCACCCTTTGCTATCGCTTCAAAAAGTGCGAGGCAGAGTGGGTCTGATCAATGCTGGCAATATCCCCCGGGGAACAGACACATGGAAAAGTTGAAACCAGGCCTTCAAAAGGCTGAGCTATTGATTGAATTGCTTTCCAAAGTGTTTTTCATCTCTGGGACTATACAAGGAGAATGCCGGCTGGTGTGCAGCCGGGTGCAGATGGCACGGCCGACCGCCATAGAGAGAAAAAGGGAGAGACTGGGAAGAGGAGGGAAGAGACAGACAGACAGATAGAGACAGAGAGAGAGATAGAGAGAGACAGAGAGAGAGGGAGACTTACCCCTGGCAGTGTTTTCTGTTCATGGAGGGCGTTCTGGGCTTTGATGGCCGACTCTCTGGCGCAGTAGGTGAGGAACGCACAACCTGTAACGGAGGAAGACGACATAGAAACTTCATTAGAATCCAAACATACCTTGACATCAGATTTTAAAATGACTAAAAGAAATGGCAACTAAGAATATGAGGTCACAGATGAAAATGAATTACGAAGCATTTGGACAATTTGGAAAAAGCAAGATGCTTGTCTTGTTTTGGTATCATGATTGCTTAGGTCCAGATAATGAAGCTATTAATAAAAGGAAGAAGCCAAGAGGGTCTCATGGGTTAGTGAAAATGTCTGAGAATGACTAGAGCAAGTTAATGACAACAGGAAACCTTGCGATAAAAACAAAAAACAAAACCACGACAAAAAAAAAAAGTAGAATATGAGCAGAGGATGCTTTGGATGAGTCACCAGGCCCATCCAGCCTCCCTCATCCCCGGTGCCGTGTCCTGTCAAGAGCTCCTAGCAGCCTGACCGGCGTCCCCAACCCTGAATAGTTGTGACAGCGGCGGAGACAAAAGAAAACGGGACGGCAGGAGAGTACTGGGAGGTTGGAGAGCGGAGAAGAAGGCAGGAGATCAGCGTAGGAACGGAGGAAGGAAATACTGGTGGAAAAGAGGGGAGGATGGGAGGTAGTGTTAAACCTCTCCGGGGTGAAACTGCAAGACTCCGCGTGTGCTGCCATGCGTGCGCGCACACACACACACACACACACACACACACACACAACACAGCCGCCGAGCTCGAATGTTAAGCGCGCACGTACACACAACATCTGTCAAAATCACTGAATACATAAAGGGGAGAAGAAAGAAGGCAGGGAGAAGGAGAGATGGCGCGAAACCAGATGGAGTATTGAGGCAATCATTTTCCCCCTGACTGTCTGAATAAATAGATTTGCTTGTGTTCTATTAATGAGGTTCATATGGGTTACTGTGCATCATATTTCTGCCACTCTAAAGACGGTTTATTAGCAGCCACTGCATTTTGGATCTCATTTCAACAGGCAAATGCATTCAGTGGGTGGCGGTGTATTAAGTGTCTTTACACGGACGATATTCCAATCTGTTTTTCCTCTTGCATATGAGGCCGCTTTCACCCGCCATCCATTTTTGTCGTTCGCCTGCGCATGTGTATTTTTTCCCGCCGTTTCAATGACCCTTGCACTTTGGCTGTGTCTCCACTGTAACCTCTGCAGGACTGCATCAAACAGCGGGGTTAAAAAAGGCCATGTCAGTCATTGATTAATTGATTGACATGTAACCTACTCTAAGCCTGAAGTGTCTGCACGTGTGCGACTTTGCACATTTTTTTTTATATACAGCGAGCGTTTGATCACTCTCGACCAAATCAGATCCAGCTCTGTCCTCTCCATTTCGCACAGCTCCTCCTTTGGTTCAGGACAGTTACTCGGCACGGCGCCATGCTTTTCAGCGTGAGAAAGACAGATAGTGATGGAGTCGGTCCAGGGTCGTGACCTCTGAGGTGGCCGACTGTAGCACTGGTGTCACGGCGCAGCCCTCCCCACAGCCTCCCTTGTCCCAGCCCCCCTAACCTAATGATTTCCGATGGCCACCAAGCAAATCACTCAATCACTCACACTGCTGTCTAAATCCTCTTTCTCTCTTCTGTGTCAGCTTGTGAAAAAAAAAAAGCCTGCAGAGATGTCATTGTTGTTTTTTCGGTTTGTTTGTTTGTTTGTTTCACAAATGGCGGAGGCTAATCGGAGGGAATGGCTCCATTTTGCTGCTTGTTTTTCTCTCTCTCCCGCTCTCTCTGGGCTTGTTGTTGTTGGTTTACTTGACAAATGCCGGCCCCATCTCTGAATAAGAAACAAGTCTTTTGCATTACAATCACAAAGGCGATTTATTTGTTAATGTGTAATGCATAGGGCATTGAGAATAAATTAATAACAACCACGACGCTGGCAAACAAAAGAGAAACATGAACTCCATTTAAATGTGATTCTGTGCTCTTTAATGTATGGCTTAATAAGAATTTGCAGGCCACAGGCGAAAGAGCTTTAACAACTTCATAATTGGAATCCAAACACGTACAAATTGCCAGTGCTGCATTGCATACCAAGTGCAGAAGTGTGAGGGGGGGGAGCATGATGAAATTGTTTGAAACACAACAAAAAGCCACTGTAATCGGAGCCTGCTGACACAGCAATGGGGGAAGCCTTCCCGTTGTGAGAAGATGATCCTCTGCATCATCTGATAGAAACCTAAAACAGCCTTATCTCGCACATTGATTTCAGCTCCAAAGAGAAAAAAACATTTCTCCACTCCTCCCTGCTCCCTTTACCTCCTCTCTCTCTCTCTCTGTCTCTCTTTCTCCCTCTCCTCGTCTCCCGACTTCTTTCGCTCCGTCAGTGCCAACTCGGCTCCTCTCGTCTCCTACTTCTTAATGCTATATTTTTAAGCGTGTGCGCGCTTGTGTGTGTACTGGGAAATGGGGCTGAGTCTCTCCATCTCCACTGTGTTGAATTGGCATGTAATTAAAGAGTCTTACATGGAAGAGAGAGAGAGCGAGTGGGCGACAGATAGAGAACGAGAGAGAGAGAGAAGGCGGTGGGAGATACTGTATTGCTGTGGCGACTGCAGCCATTTACATTCACCGAGGCTCAGGCTCTCCGCTCCCAAAAATGTATGTATCTGTCATGACAGCTCAGTAGGATGCTAATTGTATTGTTAAGGTTACGGGTCCTGGTGAGAACATCCATGTCTACACATACACATCTGATTCTGGTACTTTCTTACCGTGTCCGAGCACTTACATCAAGCATACTTATTCGATCAACACACCGACTGTGTCCCTAATCTCTTAGTACGTGTCATTTGGTTTTCAGCACACAACAAGTCAATAACAGGAAATGACCCTGAACTTGTATCAGCACAAGGTATCACTTGAAAATACATTTCAATGCAGCTGAGAGCAGCTCCTCGAGTTACCTTTGTGCAATGCATTATGGGACAATAATGTCCAAGTCCATAATGCCACATTTTGTCGTCCGCATGATCAAAACCTGCTTCAAATTGCAGTGAAGTATCGAATTGGGACGCAGCTTTTGTCGACCCAGATACATGTGAACAGTTGACCTTTACAAACCTACATGTATAAAGTCACATATACGTGCACACAGATACATGGGTGAACATACTGCACTTATTACATGAGTTAAACAATGCAAATCTACAGTTTTGATATTTCGTCCTCAAAGCTGATCATTTCTTTTTCATCCTTCAATTCCACAGATCATCCAGTGTGTGAATTTGTATGAAACGAGAAGATTGGAGGGGCAAAATTTGAATTAACCACCACATGTTGGGGTGAACTGTTCTGTTTAACCCAATGGTGAAAAAAAATAAATAAATCTGACCGTGCGGCTCAATACATCAACAGTATCAGTCAAACTCAACGAGGCGTCTTGCATTAATTAAAGCAAGAACTCACTGTCATTCATAAATTATCTTGTGCCACTATAAGGAATATACTGTAGGCACAAAATCAATTCACCAATCAATACAATAACCGTTAACATAATTTAGTATCCCGAGAAAGACTACAATCTACTAAGTTATCTTTCAACTCAAAGATACACTCACTCACTCATAAGTTAGCTGCACTGGTCGCCAGCAGCAAAACCTAACTTTACCAGCCCTCTCATAAATTAGCTTATGTCACTTTTATCATTTCATGTTTGTGGCGGACAATAAATCATTTATCGGTGTAATGCCAGTAATGTCAATCACCAGCTTCAACAAGCCTTCACTAGACATATTTTGGTGATCCTCATCAGCAAACAGCTTTCTCCTACCAACAATGTAGGGTTCTTACTTTACATATCTGGCAAATATGTAAAGTAACATATTGACATATTTTTGCTTTTTCTAGCTCTTTTTCACCAGTGACACTGTTTTATTATGTAGCTATCGCAGCTAGCTGGCAAAGCAACTTCACCACCGTCTGCTGTGATGTTGCCACCTAGCACCGCACTGAGGGGTGCAACGCACTCGCATTCATAAATGACAATGGCGGCCCCAATGCTGAATACATTATTAAATTAGTCCATTAACTTTCCATCCCCCTTAAGGGAAATAAATGCAGCGTAGTGTATTGATCAGTAACTTTACTGTGTTGCTTTCATTTGCCAGCTCATAACACTATTCCCTTAACAAAGTGCTGTTTCTCAAAGACAGTAACCTTTGTGAAATGTGAAAGTCATTCATTTCATAAAATGATCATTAAATTGAAAGCACCACGAGCTCCATGGGCCTCTGACTTTAAACAATGGCCCTTTCATTTGTTTGCTGGCATTGTTAATATCCATAGACCTGTATGTTATGCTTATTGGCAGCAATCCGGCAAAGTTTTACCCAACAACCTTAGCACCTAATGATATTCAGCTATACATGCTAGCAGGACCATAAAGAAATCAAAAATATATAGAGCCTGTGACCGTAGCAACAGGCAGCAATCTGTGGTGTCAACCGCAAGAGCTCAATAAACGTCCTACTTCTACATTCAGCTGCAGAATCGTCAAATATGAATGCAATTCCTTGTAGGCTAGCTTAAGCCACAACCTCTCTTTCCACTCCGCCTTTCATACCCACTTTGCTCCCTTTTCTCCATCTCCTCGCCCCAGAGGAGCCAAACTGCCCCAGTGTTATGAAAAAGTGTGAACTTGCTCTCAGTGTGGCTTTTCCATGGCCAGAAAGTGTGAAGGTAGCAGAAAAACGAGCCAGTGCTGGCACCAACCTCGCCTGCACCCTCACACATCATTTGCACTCTTTGGAAAATGCTATCACTGTGGGTAGATTACTTGCTTACTTCATTTACTGCCATGTGGGGCTCCGAGGGGGGACTGATAGCCTTTCAGAGGGGTCGGAAGCTGAAACACACATCATCAGCACTGATACAATGTGATTATGACCTGAATCATCGGCAGTTGGGGAGGCAGGAGGCTCGGTGGCGCAGATTGACCGTGAGGGGGGTAATCAGTCTGGTCTCGGAGAAGCTTTTAACTCATATAATCACTCCCTCACCTTTGGAAAAAAAAAAAAAAAAGAAAGATCCTCGATCTGTTCACACACTGCAACAATCACAGCAATGTTCTGGGGGGGGGGAGGAGGACAGGTTGAGGGAGGACAGACGGAGAGGTATAATAAAGAAGAGCCGGAGCATGGAGTTGTGAGGGACTCTCCAAAATGCTCTCACTCATTGTTCTGACAACAATATTTTCTCTGCCCGGGCCTAATGGGCTTGTAATGAGCACTGTAATATAAGCAGTAGCCTAGCGTAACCTGTAAACCTTAATTAAGTCAGACAGCCACCTTAAAGGCAGCCAGCGACTGTGCTCAGTCACCATCTCATGATCCTGAAGCCGACTACACTCTTCCATCACTCCTTCATCAATCATTCCATCCCTTCATCTCCGCTACATCCAAGCTCCAAATCCTCCTTCATTTCTCCTTTCACTACTCCTCCCATCATCCCCTCACCTTGAGCAATGGCCGGGGGGATGAACGTCGCAGAGCACAGAGGAGCATCGGTGTCCATCATGAGGGCAAGAAATAGTCCCTCCCTAGTATCCTCTCTGACCCCTGAGCAGGAGACCTCAGCCATTGATTTGTTGCTACCCGCTCATTCAGACTACACTAGTCTGCAAGCAGCAGTCAAACAGATCCATAGGCGGCGGATCCCGAGGGGCCGGCCGACCGCGCGCAGGTGTGAATGCTACACAACGTTTACATGCACGTGTTATGTTGTGGCACGCATTGCCTAATGAGTGTGACGAATGCAATGAATTCTTCATGAAAGGCTCCGCAAGAAAGCCGTTCTAACAATGAAGAGAGAGACTTCAACACCCTCGCTCTTGCACAATTGTGTGGCTCTGAGGTTAAACAGTTCTCTCAGGGCAGAAGTGGTTCTTCATATATAATCCAACTGTAGAGGATTTCTCTCCAGGGCTGACATATGTACTTACGGCTCTATACTGTAGGCGTAGCGCCGTTGGAAAGGCTGGAAACAGTGATACAGTTCCAACCGGTTCCTGATAAAGTTGCTGAGATAATTCTGCTTGGCAGAAGGTGCACTTTCCCACAGGTGACGTGATAGATTCAGCTGGCCGCCCCATTCCCCAAGTCAGCCAGAAATCTTTCAATATGTGGCTCAGGATAACACTTAGGATACAGCCCTTTGGCATCTACAGTAGCCTTTAAAGTACGCTTTGACTTTTGTAGACTATCTGCGCACTCCATCCCTCTTCTGCTATTAAAGCCAGGGCCCGATCTATAAATACATCTAGTGGCCTGCATCCCTGATGAGCAAGCTAATTGTCACTGTTAATGGATGGAGTTTCACAGAGCTGTAAATAATGTGTAGGTTCACACTTTCTGCCTCCCGTCGTGCTACTTCTGGGAGGGCAACACGGGTTTACCTGCCAAGTCCCGTCTCTCCAGCCCTGTCGCGCCTCCCTCCCTCCCTCCCTCCCTCCCTCTCTCCTCCCAGCCACGTCTGCTGCTCTGGCCAGGGGATTTACAGGGAAATCAATAAAAGTTTCTCCGAGCCCCCCTCCCCACAAGTCAAAGTCAGAAAACTGAATCTCCTCCTTTTCATGTACAACCTCTTGGAAAAACAAACCAGGCAAAAGGAAGTAATAAAATCACTTCCACTTGGCTCAGGCACATTGCCTTCTGCTGTGTATGGCACAACAACGGCGCGCTACGCTTCCACTAATGCAAAGTCTTCATTTAACATACCTAATAGACATGTTTCATGCGATATTCCCCAACAATGTGTGTCCTCGTTCCAAAGGTGAAAAGGCATTTAAACCTTTTAGACAGATCAATTGATCATGGCAAAGCCACAATCACAAGATGACTGGCAGCTGCAAACTGACTGCAGACGGAGAGACGGATCAGGTTTTCAGTCACTTTGATTTCAGATACCTTTAAAGACGGCGCTTCAAAGGGCCCAGAGGTTGCTCGGATGGAGTGACTGAAAGAGGAATGAGGGGGGAAAGACGTGCAAGAAGGAAAAAAAAAAGAAAATCCAATCTGTCTATACCACACGCGCTGAACACAGCCCACCTTGAGCGAAAAACCTTAATTGCACGTAAACAAACTTGTAATGAGAGCTTCTTATGGTTGTTTCTTCTCCATTCGGTGCATGCGCCAATTGGAGCGGAGCATGCTGTATTCCAAACACATATTTTCAATTATGCTATGCACGTCAAAGAAAAAAAAAAAAAAAGAATAAAAATACGACTTTGTGTCCTTGTCCCAGCCTTCTTTCTTTCTTTTTTATTTATTTATCTCTTGTCACCACTGAGCTGCAGAAGGGTAATAATTAACACTAATGGTCTGACTAACAAGCAGGCAACAGCGTGTTAATTGTATTGACGTATATTTCCTGGTAACCGCATTGAGCCCAGCGGATTCCCGAAATACTTTCTTAAAAAAAAATAGTAGGTAGTAGTAGGTAGGTAGGAAGGTAGGTCTATAGATGGATGGATGGATGGATGGATGGATGGATGGATAGATGGATGGATGGATGGAGAGATAGATAGATAGATAGATAGATAGATAGATAGATAGATAGATAGATAGATAGATAGATAGATAGATAGATAGATAGATCAGAGGGATGGCAAGGACAGAAGTCTGACGTGAACCAAAAGAGCAGATGAAACAGATATGAGAACCCATCAGCCATTAATTAATTTGAGTAGTCTTTTTTAATTAAGCCAGATCTACCGTTGAGTAGTGAACCACAGAACGGCTGCCATGTTGGATCTCACATAAAGTCCACGTTCTCCGCTCATGCGACCACATTAACAATTGATCATCAAACAAAAAAAAAGGAAAAACACGAATTCCACCCCTCATCCCGTGTCTCCTGCACTATTTTGGCACACAATTTGCTTGTATCACGGAAAGAAAAAAAAAAAAACTGTGGATGCGATACATCTCCAGTACAAAGCTCCTTGACCAGTTTGTGTCTCTGGCAATAAAGCACAAAGACTGTTAGCTACAGTGTCGGCGCTTCAGCGGGGAAGATAGATGGAAGGAGTGAGGGGAGGGATGGCCGTGTGATGGAGGGGACGGGGGTGTGTGTGGGGAGGGATGGCGGCGGGGGCGGCTGAAAATGAGTGTGGAGGGTGGGTGTGTGTGGGGGGGGGTACATGGCCCTGCATTCGCCCACAGATGCTCCTTCCCTGTCTCCCCCCTCCTCATACTCTCCCCTCCTTTTTGAGCACAGTATGGGAGCAGTCTTTTGGGGGAGGCTGGCAGGCAATCAGTGATGTCATGCCAGCAGTGCAGCAATGGCAGCTTAACCTATTTTCGGAAATACCACAGAATTTCTATTTATAACCGTGCTGAGCAGCATGTATCTTCACACATCCCTCACGGACCTGAGCGTTCGTAGACATTTCTTCCGATCAGAAAATGTGTCCTCATCGCATGTTGGGGACCGGTTAAAATCTTGGTTCTCGACGCTGATAGGCTTGTTTACCATTGTCATAATCACCATTTAGGGAGATAATGTGGAGGATTATTCACGTTGCGAAAAACAACACCTCCTTTTTAGCATCTCTAGTCTGTTATTACCGCTAATATAAGCATTTCATTGTTGTTTGCATCGGTAATTTAGGAATGATAACATCCATAAAAATAGTAAATCACCTCTGAGACCAGTAGCAGAAGTCATAGTATGTGCACCAGCGGCAGCGGTAATATTGGAATATTACTTTGTGAAAGAAGTATATTAGGAAGGAATATTATTAGTATTACTCGTTTTGCCAGAGGGATTTTCTTGTGTTTACAGCTTTCACATGATTATTTCGCGCATCTGTCAAACTTGAGCCTCCTCCTCCTCCTCCTCCTCCTCCACCTCCACCTTCCATCAATCCTGCCCCCCCCCCCCTCCCGGTGTCCAAAGAGCTTCCAACCTGTCGGAGGGGATGCTCTGTGTCCCAAGCAGAGCCATCACTCTTCTCCCGCACGGCCTTGGGATAAAAGCAACTATTTGTTTCTGCATCTCTGACAAACGCTTCGTCTTCTCCCCTCCACTTATCCATCTGTCCACACATCTATGGTTTGCGCCCGTGTGTCCGTCTGTCATTTGCCTTGCGGGCCACCCCTGCACGCGTGTGTCGTTCTCCCTCCCTGTCCTATACGACGGAGTGACGGCGCTAAGTCATGTCTTGTGTTCGCGCGCACTCTCGGGCTGATACATGTACGACATTCGTGCATTGTTCATTCACACAAGCATCAAGGGCTCAACCATTTGGCAATCACAGAGATGTGACAGCTTGACTAATCTGTGATTGTTTTTTTGGCCAAAACATGGGGGTTAGCGAGCCCTCCAAGGGCACAGTACTATAAGGCAAGACAAATAAGTTATTATTTTCCAGGCTTGTACAAGGCTTTATCGCATGAGTTCTCCTGAACCATTCCAAAATGGAGAGGGATTATCACAAAACATTGCATTAAAATCTCCTCTCTCCCCTCTCCCTTGTTATTTCATTTTGCTTCTAAAATGAGTCTGTGCCCAGCCAGGCTCAAACACAACATTAAAGAGCTCATGCTATTCTAACAGAAACCACCAACCCCCTCCTCCCTCCTCTCCTCTCCTCCCTCCTCTCCTCCCTCCCTCCCTCCCTCCCTCCGTCGCTCCCTTCCTTTTTTTCTCTTCTCTGTGCCTTAACAACCACCACCACCCCCCCTCATAAGAGCACACTCTGCTCTGTAGGCAATGGCACTCTCTGCTAAGCTACACATACAAAATAGATAGGCTTCTATCCCTCTATTTAGACTAAGGAAATAGCTGTGTGACCTTTGTGCATGCACGAGAAAGTGGCACACTTCGACTGACTCTGAAAGAGAAATTGGAGCTAAAACACAGCCGAGAATATTTGAGCCCGACATCTTCGAAACAGCCCCAAAAGTGTCCCGATAAATGTAATGAATGCAAAATCATATTTCTAGAATTAATCCAAAATAGAGCGCTTCTTTCGTTCCTTTTTCCTTATATATACTTTTTGTCACATTTCAGGGTTATATTGAGGGCATTATTATATCAAAGTAACAATAATACAATGATAACGTCAAGACATTTGAATAAACAGACTTCAAGCAGCAAACGGCACGACAGAATAACAAATGGGTTTCCCTCCAGGTGGCCAACTGATGAAAGAACCTTTTAAAATTGCTTTAATGCTCCTAACATGCTATTACAATCATGCCTCCGAACACGACAACCTGCGACAAACACCGCAAAACTCCATTTAGTCCAGTCTAATGAAATACACGTGGAGTGTATGGCTTCATAAACGAGTGTCTCAGCGATGAAATTGGTCCGTGTTTTCCCTCGGACCTCACAGTACATCTTCCCATATTCGTCTCCTGCTCCAGGCACCCATTAAGAGCAAACATATTCCTGAAAGGTCATGGAATAACTGCACTTCCAACATAGTGAAAGCATAATATACTGCGAGCCGTAATGAATGTTGCATTCGAGCAGGAAATCAATCCATCTGAAAGGCTCTCTCGGGCAGGGATTAAGGGGAAAGGAAGCGGAGACCGAATAAAAGCCAGGTGAGTTTGGTGTGCGGACAGTGACCTCCAGCAGAGCAGTACGGCCTTGTCGCCATCCGAAATTGGCAATCTCCTTGGAAAACCAACAGAAAAAGAGGGGAAGAGAGAGGGAGGCAAAGCTCCTCATCCTGAAGTCAAGGCCCATAGCGCCTGTCAGTACCAGTTGAGCTGCTGCATCTTTTATGAGGAAAGCCCTGTTGCTTATTACAATATTTACAGACGTTTAAAGATTGCGAGGCGAGTGTTGTTACTGCATTAGCTTGGCTCGGTGGCCTTCGCTCACTAGCCCTGACAGAAGATTTTATCCTTGATTTGTTAAATCGAATCACTGCACAAAACTGCAGGGAGACAGAATTGTTTTTCCTGCGCCTCGGTATTAACATGCTCAGCTGAAACGGAGTCGATTTCTCCTTAACACCTTTATGAAGTTGTTGTATTTCATTAGCAGCCATACAATTTGCATACGGGCAAAAGGCCTATATGCGCCAGGGCCGTGCAGAGACGTTGAGAGTAGCAGGTGCTAAACATTTTTGAAACAAAAAGCTAGCAGGTTAATCAGTTCAAATCAGCGAGCTAGATTTAGCATTAGCATACTTTGAGATTCTTATAAATTATAGGACTAGTTTGCTCGAATATAGAGCACTGCTACATTGCAAATGGTATTATTCCGTCGGTCAAACTAGCAAAAACGCCCGAAAGAACTATTTCATACAGCTTAGTCATGCTATATACCAGAATCACCGTCATAATGTGATGTCAGCTGACTGCCAGGTCATTTAGTCTGCGCTAAATTACGTTAATTGTTACCTTGCTCTTCTTAATGAGGGCCATGGAACGACCTTCACTCAGAAAACAACAACAAAAATAGTGTAAAATAAAGCACACTGCATAAAAAGGGCACTTTGAACATCAGGGCCAAAGGGGGCAGGTGTTCAGGCACCCTCAGCGCTCCCCCACCCCTTCTGCACATGCCTGTACTAAACTTAAACTAGTAAAACTATCATAGCGTGTTGTGTATGTACCATCTATATCACTTCCACAGCTCTGTTTATAGTCTGTAAGTGAGTTTATCCCATCTGTTTCCTCAGGGGAGATGCTGTCCTACAGCAGTGCCGTGATCTTTGACACTCTCCATAAGGCGCACACAATATGGAGACGTGTAGCGGCAGCTCGCACTTCCATTAAAGAGGAGAGAACATCGTCAACAAACCAGAGTTTCATCAGCGCTGCTGCCTTTCAGGTATCACTTTATGATGTAAATGGGTAAAGTGTTGTCTCATATTAATATGCACACGCTGCGTTCCATCCATCTCTGTTTCCCTGCTCTTCTCTGTTTTATTGGGAGGGCAACCCACAGAGGGACGCTATCCATCACACTAGCTCAGAGCGTGAAAAAAAAATAAAAACTTGAATAAATATTTCATTAGATTATTCTGTGATTTAATGCGCTTCTGCTTGGCTGAGGTCTGGGGCAATATCTCTGGTCCATTTATAAATGCATTAACACAATGATACCCGACAATAGCTTAATATTGATACCCGGACTGAGCCGGTCGGCAGATTGAAGTGAGGCAGCATAGGAATTGTTTTGTCTGCCTGCTGTGCTGAATCACACCTGAAGAAGAAAAAAGGAAAAAAAAAAAGCAGCTCTCTTTCTCTCTCTCGTTAGAGTGCAGGTTACTTGACTGCACAAGGGAAGATTAGCCAACCTCAGCCGAACTCGTGGGATAAAATCTGTCCAGATGAGGAGCGACTCAACACGAATGGACACAGAAACCGATTCAGCCTATTTTCTTTGAGTGCTTCTTCATGTGTGCATCCACTTTTGTCCAAAATCAAATAAATAAAAGAAAATCAGACAAAAAAACAAAAAAACAAAAAAAAAACAGCTGCCGACACACATGAAAAATTAACATCCACAGATTAAAGCAATAGTTCTGCATATATGCATGTGCGTAAATGTGCAAGTGTGTGTTCTGCATGCGCTATAAGTGCAGGCTAATTAGAGCCAAAGGGAGAAGTTTTCACAGTCTATGATAAATTCCACATCAGGAAATCCTCTACCTATTAATACCAATTGGGCGACAATAATTGGCAGGCCATCGACAGCGTGGGCAGAATTAATCATTTGAAGAGGCAGACTAGACTGAATTTTTAATTGGCAGAGGCAGCCACTGTTTAGGGAGGCAACCAGCTGATCACCCAAGAGACTGCTGCTTCAGACAATGCACATTTGCTAATCCTCTTGAGTCAAGTTATTATGGCCATGCATTATTATCACGCGTTACAAACTAATTCCATGTTTTCCCTCATGGATTACCAAGGGGAAAAATAGTTGCATAAAAAAAAAAAAGAAAAGAAAAGAGGAGGAAATAATAAACACAGAGAGCACAATGTGGACAAAATGAGAATCAGAATGACAGAATAAGTTCAGTGACTACCGAAAGCACGACACTTGGAGTGATGAGAATAACGAGCGCTTGTGTGCGTGTGTGTGTGTGTGTTTGCGTGTGTGTGTGTGTGCCTGCGGGTCTGTGTGTTTATCCCTCTGTCCATCAATGTATTTTGTCAGTCTGAATGTGTTCCTTTGTGGCTGCTGTTCCAGTGTTTCCATACCCGTAATCCTTTTTTCTGCTTAATAACGTGATTAACTATAAAATAACCTCATCAGAGATCATTGGCACATTAGGGTTTGATTACGTATTGTTAATTGTGTGTGGTCTGGATTCATTACATTTATAAGCCATTTAATTTGCCTGGACAGTACTTATCTAAAATGAATTAGTTGTCTGTAAGTTAATGAATAACGGTGAAGATGAACTTCTACAATTTAGTCATTTTCACAGTTATGTTATTATCTAATCTGATCAGAGAGGCGACCTTGCCTACTTACATTTATACAAGTTCATGTTTTAGATTCAAAATGGTAAGAAACGCCTGACAGACATATAATATATGTCAAAGCTCTGACGAATTCTATTAGATTTTATGAAAAGAGGATTTTAGTTTGTTACAAAGTTTTGCATTTCAGACCTGAGGAAGAATTAATTTCACTGAATAAAAACAGAAGATCTAACCTAAATCTTTTTTTTAGTTGTTTAACTTTTCAATCAGAGCGTGAATTATGTCATAAATGCTGATAGTTATAATAATGCAATGGAGAAAAGTAACTATTCTAATCTACTGCTACCAATAAATGTAATTTATGTTACAGTAATCTCTTCATATATTTCACTTGAACTACATTCAGATCTATCAAAAGCTCTATTTTCTCTGCATGGAAATACATCCAAGGGCCTGAATTTGTCTTTTTCCCTGACACCGTGATCAAGCGACGATCACTCAGGAGCTAAATAGTGCAATCATTATGCAACACAGGGCAATGACATTTTAGTATATGTATGCACACACATGCACAAACACATACCGATGAATGCCAAATGAGAGCTACACTGAAAAGGGAGAAAAAAAGAGTCTTTCCTCCTCCACACTGACAATACCAACTGTGGAATCAGGAGCTCCATGGAATATTTGACAGATAAGAGCTAGGATAGAAAATATTTATATCTCGAAGGAGACCTTCATAAACCCAAGCACAACATTTTAATCACTACAGAAGAAACTGCACATGATAAAATAAAAATCTATGTCTTCATATATATCTTTTAATTCCATTTATCATAATTTATTCAAAGTGTCTTATGTCATTAAAGTTGGGGCGATCAATGAATCCATATCAATGAATATATACAGCAGAACTATTGCATTGGTGATGTGGCCTCAGTGCGAGGGGGCTTTGTGACAGCTGTGGACAACCGTTGCGATGGTAACACATGCAGTATCTCTTGACGGTGTCCCTATATCTCATAGAGCGACGTGGCATTGTTTGCACTGTTTCCAAATGGCATTTTACATTATTGTCACAGATTGTCTTGTCTTTTTTCTAAATGTCACTGTAATGAAGGGGCTTATCTCCTCGACTAACATCCTTCACATATCAACATCTGCTCTGCAGAGGTCCATGATCAGGAAGAGGAGGAGAGTGGCCTTTTATTCAGTTTTTTGCAACACAGACTTAAAAGCGGCGTAAATAAAACATAAATGTCGTGCAAAAGAACAAACTTTTGTTCTCCCTTTGAATTATGAATCTTGTGTTGCAAGCAATTCCAGCAGAAACGTGATCTTGTGATTACAATGGAACAAATAATCATCATCATTATTATTCTCATCATTATTATTATCATTATGAGTGATTGTTCTAAACACCAGACAGGCGCAGCCCTGTAGCTGCCATGGTTTGTACCCATCATGGCTGAGTGAGAATACAAATGAAATGTGATAAACAAAATCAAAGTTCATGATGATGATGGTGGTGGTGGTGGTGGTGACGATGATGATGATGACGTCTAACACTGCGTGGCTCGACCGTGAGGAGGGGGACCACGTATTGTGTGATGCGGTTCTCCCACCCAGGCAGCAGTGATGTACACTATCCATCCCTGATATAACCAACTTCATTATGGAGGGTGGAAGTTGTCACTGTGTACAGTGAGCGGAGTGGATTTACACTCTCAGCCCTCCGTCTGAGCAGCAGCAGCAGCAGCAGCAGCAGCACCTCTCTCCGTCCGTCATCTTGCGACAGCTCTGGCGCCCTTTTGGAGATGTTGTGGCATTGAACTGATTTTTTATTTATTTATTTATTTATTTTTTTTGGACGCATCGGGTTATTTGCGACCCGGCCCCCTGCTCGCACATGGGGCGATGTTAAAGAAAGCATATGGATGAATAAATGATGCCGCCCCTCCGCGAGGAGACGGAGGGGACTGGCAGGGGAAGGCTCTTTAAAAATGCATCCTTTCCAAGCGCCTCTGCCCCACTTAAGAGCGCGTCAAGAAAACACTGTCCAAATGCTCTATAAAACGCAGAGACACGGCCAAGGTATCAGTCACGATACTGCACACTGTTTGTAAAATCTTCCATTTTGGTTGCACGCGTATTGAGAAAAAAAAAAGGTGGAATTATCAAGATGGAAACGTAAAAAAAATGCGCCGAAATATGACGCCGTGAGGAAACAACGCGCGTTATTACGCCACTACAACTGGGACAACATGACAAAAAACATGAATGTAAAATGAAAATGTGTAGGCGATGATGCACATGAAGATTTTATGATTTCCTTTTATCACAAATATGTATATAATAGTAGACCGAGTCCGTATCAGATTAAGAAGAAGTGGCATACACGCGTAAAGACGCGTTCCTGTTTTTACCACACTCGAGTTCAATAGGTTAGAAAACGATGAGAAATACTATCAAGACATATAAGCGGGCCTCGCAGCCATTGGAGGGGCGACACGTTACCTTTGTGCATGCCGGTGTATCGGTCCTTGAGAACTGTCAGTTCGTGGATTTTCCCAAACTGTTCAAACAGAGGTTTCAGGTCTTTTTCCTCCAAGTTCCGCGGTATCTGCCCGATAAACAGCTTAATGGCATCTTGGTCTTTCATGTTGCCGCTCTCCGAATGAATTGAAATGGGTTCTGACCCGTTCATGGGTTTCGGAAATGTGATCTGAGGGTACTGGTGCTGGTGTGGGATAAGTAGTAGTGGTTGTTGGGTCGGTGGCGCCCCCGGTCCGGTGAAAACCAGGCTGGAGTGAGCGGGCTGGGGCTGCTGTGGATGGTGCTGCCTTCTTGTTTCAGTCTGAGTGAATCTGGCCATTCTGAGCTGGGAGCAGAGTGGATAATAATGACAACACACACACACACTGTGAGAGAGCAAGCACTCAGCTGGAAACCAGGCTGACTTTCTATCCGACACACAACACACACGCACACACAGTACAAAGCGGAGAGTAGAGGGAGAGGTGGCGGGGGGGAGCAGCGGCGGAGCGAGCGCGCAGGAGCCACATTAGACGCTCTGGAGCGACACCCAGTGTCAGGAGACCAGTACTGCAGCTCAGGAGAGGCCAATGGGCTGGTGGGGGTTGTGTGAATGTATGAAATGTGGGTTTGACCATGACTGAGCATGTATGTAAAATACTGCCAGTTGTGGAAGAAGTACTCCAGATGATTTAGGTCAGTGAAAGCAGCAGAAGACATGGTGGACTGTCATAGCACGAGCAGCACAGAAGTTACAAACAACACCAATGATGGCTCCCTCACATGTAAGTGTTCCAGTAAGTCCCCACAGCCATCATTAACTTCATTATCCCCACCTGTGTGTTTCCTATTCTGACTCGTCAAAACGTCTCCCGTCGAAATAGCAAAAAGCCCCTCATTCAAAATGTTACTTGGCTCACAGTGAGTGAACAGGTAATCGCAGGAATGAGGACATAAGTCACACCCTTTCCAAAAGCCCTGATGTGCAACTGTCACAGCTGTGTTTCAGTTGCACGGGCCGTGCTGATTCTCGCTATGTAGAGGAGTAAAACGCTGACGTTAGGGAGTAATATCTTGCAAAAGTTTCTGCAGCGGTTGGATAAAAATGTAATTGAAAACTGCAGAAACTTTGTAGATAAATGAGGTAAAGCAGTGCAATATTTGCCTCTGAACTGCGCTGGATAAAAGTGTTACGTTTCCACAAAGTTAAAAGTGAGACTGTGCCTCAGCGCGGTACTCGAGTAAAAATGTGCAGAGTTACTTCTTCGGCGACTAAACATAAAACGGTCAGCAGGTCTATAAATAGTAATTCATCAGTGCCCTGATCTGAGTGATGAAAACTGCTGTGTTGATGTCAAAAATGCAGCTATATGTCTAAATGTCCACTATCAGTGTGTGAAATATAGAGGATTAATGACAGAGAAATAAGGCAAATGCTCAAGTAAAAGTCAAGCAAGAAGCTTGTCATCCAAAAATGAAAATGTAGTCATTATCTACTTGTAGCATTCTCCTCAACAACTGAAGTAGATGGGGACATAAAATAAACAGAAAAAACACTCACGAAAGGCTCCATACAGCTCATGCAGCATGATCAATGTCTCCAGAAGTCCAGAGATCCCAAATTGATTTGAAAAGATGTTATTAACACCTTTTGCAGGCCAAATTCTTCACTGGAGCTTCTTCACTGCTGAGCTAAAAGTAAAAAAGTGTTAGCACACACCCCATCTGAAGTCAGTACAGGAGCTCGGCCACACGTCAAGGGTTATAAATACAGTCATTTCAAATCAATTTGTCTCTCCAGGTTTCCGGAGACTTGGATTATGCCAGACAAGCTGCGCGGAGCCGTTTTATTGAATCATTTATTTTGTTTGCTTGTTTTTGTGGGGCTGAAAACGTCCCCGTCTACTTCAGTGGCAGAATGCTGCAACCCTTTTTTCACTGTGAAGCTCCAGAAATGTTTTGTCGACTGAGAAAATTCACCTAACTTTCATATCGACGAGGGGTGGAGGGGGTTAGATAATGACTGAATTTTGTATAATTCAGGTGAACGTGTCCTTTAAGAACCACTTTAAAGCAACAGCGATACACTGAGACTGGATCACAACTGAGAATTGTGTGTTAAAACACACTAATTAAAATCAGAACATGTTAAAAGTACTTTTAGAGGTTGTTTGGACACCTTTCTGGCTTCATAGGTACCATAACTGTCTGCTTCAGCCTTCACTGCGTTTACATGTACATGCTCGCAGCAGTGAAAACTTGACATGGGCCTCTGTACTACTGTGCATGTTACAGTAAACGCTTCTGCAAGTGACAAGTGCACAGTTTAAAAGTAAATGGCACTGCTATCTGCGCTCTGTCATTAGATTGAGTCGGGGGACCTGCAAACATTAACCACAATTAGGAGACTTACTGTAAGTACTTTTCAAATAGCACGCAGGCTAATCCCCCACGAGGGGGTTTATTTGCATCATTTGCCTTCTCTTTGCAGACACTGTCAATAGCACTCAGATCTAAATCCACCAAACCCCCCCAAAAAAGTCTTGTTCAACTGTTAGTGAAGGCAGAACAACGCAGACAAAACCAATGCACAACGGGCAGTGTAGTTTGACTTACAGCTTAGCCATAAACCAGCCTTTAACTAAAACACGTCTGCCGGACAGATTTCTAATTACAGCCTATTTAACAGTGGATTGAATAAAGTGATATATACTGTCTGTGACAGTAGGCTCAAGGCTGCGAGGTGAATCGATACTGCTGCTGGCTGCCGCCGCTGCCTCTCTCACCGCGGAGGGGCAGCACCACAGGGGGCCCCTCCCAGAACTTTGACTCACAATTGGCTGCACCACTGTGTGAGACAATCGCCTTCAGCTGCCTCCGTCACTCCGAATTGAGTAGTGTACCTGAAAAAGCGAGGAATGGCTCACATCCATGAGGGGGCCCCGGTGTGCAGCAGAGGCAGACCAGTCAGCAGCGTTCAGGGGTTGAGAAGTTTGGAGGGAGATGTCCGGAGTGGACGGTTGTTTTCACTGAGAATGGTTTCAGCTCTATTGAACTCCGCTCACAATATTTCTTGCTGCAAAACTCAATAAGTGCAAGTGTGGATGGAAAGACATCAGCAGGCAGGGGTACAAATTGACATTACCGGTCAATAAAATAGTGGGTGGTAGCTGCACAGACACGGGGCACTTTCTTTTCTTTTTTAAATGTTTTTATTATTATTATTTTATTGCAAACTTGTTCTTTAGAAATGTGAATGTAATTCTTTGGAGCGGTGGGTCCCAGAGTGCCCACACGAGAAGATACAGTTGCTGAGACTGCTGTTCGCTTTTTTTTTTTTTTTTTCCGATTAGTAGCGGTTTTGCTATTTTATGCTCCGTCCGTCGTGTTATAGATGTATCGATCAGGACAGGCGGGGGTACTCACTGGATGTGGCCGGCCACCTGAATGGGAGCTGGCGGGGACAGGGGTCAGGGTGGATGTGTCTGGGCGGACGGCTCAGCGTGTTTTTAGCCCTCTCGCGTCCGCGGCGAGGCAACAAGCGGGGCGAGCGCGGCTCATATCGAATAAGAGCGCCGAGCTGTCGTGGCACTGGCTCGCAGGGCTCGGAGGGAGGCTGAGTGGCTATTTTTAGGGATGTGGTCAGCACAGGGGGAGGGGGGGGGGGGGGGGGGGTATTGAGAACTTCCACTTCATGGTTTTTTTATTGACCCGTGCCATTAGTGTTTCGCCAAGCTGAAGGCAGAGACAAGAAATCAATAAAGGTCACACTATTAGCGCGAACTAAAAAGTTACATACAATTTAACTGGCTGGCGTTCATTCTTCTGCTTGTTAACCAGCCTGGACCCTGAGAGGGAGGCAGCCTGGCTTGATCTGTTCAGCTTGGGAGGCCTGGAGGGCCCAAGGGGGGAGACACAAGGCAGCTGAGGGAGTCATTTTTGCATCCTGTGTGCACTCGCAGACATACAGTCAAGACGGGCATGCGCTGCAGACACACACGCACGCACACACACATCCTAATTATCCAAATTCAACATTGTTCATCCAGTAGCTCACTTGCATATTGCGCTAACAACAGCGTAGGCACAAACAGCGCACAGAGAACGCGAGGACACAGTTTGACTCGCCATACGCCGTTTAGTTAGGAGCCGGAGTCGACGAGTGAATGAGGGAACTTGACAAAACACAAATGTGCAGAAAGGGAAAGCTTCTTCTTCCTCTCTGCTCGGGCTGGCGCGCCGAAGTTTTCTGAAAGTGTAGTTGCGGTTTAACAAGCGGTAAGAGTTGGAGGTGTCCCCTGGCGCCTAATTCACCCCTGCACTCCGGTTATGCATTGCAAAGCATGCTCGCTGGAGTGCAAGGTGTTGTTCAAGAAAAATTAGGGTGCGATGTGATGATGGCGGATCACACTGGAGACAGTTTTATGGGCCGCTGAGTTAACAGGCTGATGAGATGTGATAAGAGAAGGCTGAGCTGTGGAGTTACTGTGCCGCACCTTTCTTTCTCCTCCCGGTTTGAAAGTAGAATGAAGCTCCTCGATATCGATCCGAGCACTCCAACATGTCCCTCCCCTGATCAAGAAAATGGACTTCCACCTCCGCATCATGAGTTCATGAATGTGTTCTCGTGAAATTCCACATTCGATGGTAAGTCTTATAAATTCTCTTCCTGTGGAGCCTTAAACAATCAGCCGACAGAGATGAACATGAATAAAACCTAAACTATTCAAGTGTCTGAGCACGTCGATCGCACATTTCTAGTTCCAGTTAAAACACGGATGTAGTCGTTAGGAGAGAGAGGGGAGAGAACAGGCCCTCACATTTGGGCCCGCTGTAACTAGCTGACTTAATAATCATCCCTCCCTCTACAGACCACACAGACGAGTTCAGAGATTACAGGTTCCACTGTTTGAACATTTCGGAAGTTTCCCAGTTGTCCTGGCCAAGATTAGATGATGAATTCTGGTTGGTTTGTGGCAGCTGGCTGATTTGTGCTTGATGATGGGCTTTTTACTCCACAGCATTTAATCGATGGCTTTAGTAACTGGGTACTTAGCAAGTTTCTTCTTATTGTCATCATTATTATAGTCATTATTTTGTTAAAAGTCATCACAGAATCACAAATGCAGAGGAAGACGGACCGGAGGAGGAGGAAGCAGATCTAGCTGAGGAAGCAATTTCAAAATTCAACTTCACTTTATTTATAATTGCCCTAGCAGCCCATGTACACATAGAAGAAGAATAAGAAGAAGATGAAAAGATGAAGAAAAGAAGAAGAAGAAAAAGAAGAAGAAGAGGGGATAAAGAAGAAGAAAAACAAAAACAAGAAGAAGAAAAGAAGAAAAAAGTAGAGGAAAAAGAATGAGAAGAAGAGTAGATGAAGAAAAAGAAGAAGAAGAAGAAGAAGAAGAAGAAGAAGTACTCTTACCTGTGGTGCTTTAGATGCACAGTATGTAATTTCGGCCGCGATAGTGTTCTCTCAATCAAAACAAAACAAAACAAAAGTTTTATGATGTGAAGCAGCGAGGCATCATGGGAGTTGTGTCTTCAGTGTTGAACAACCAACACTGCTGATTAAAATCTATCATCGTCACTCAGACAGAACCATTCACAGACAAGGATGAGGTAATGTATGAGACGTTATGTTCAGCCGCGTTCACAGAGTTCCTTCTTCACTCCCTGACTCTCGACCAAATGAGGGGCACAGTCGCGTTAAATACATTTATGGATTTCTCTGGAAACATTTGGAATAATGCATGTACATGTACATGTCAACAAATGAACAACGACAGCTAGTACTTTCTTATACATCTGAATGCAGCAATGTGACATTATGTATCTTATAATATATTTTGATGCTGATAATCACTGTGTATTTTCTTCACTTAAAAATCAAGGCATGACCTTATTACTTCGAACGGAGTATTTGTATGTGATATTGCTTTTTTTTTCTTTTTCTTTTTTAACTTTCCTTAAAAGATCTGAGTATCTCTTCCACCACTATTGATTTGTCTCCGGGTTTGTACAGATCCTCATCCAGGATGTGTCTTCCTCCCACTGAGCAGCTTGTTCTCGGTCCACTGAGGGCTCTGAAACAGACAATTTCCTTCTGCACCGGGTGTCGTGCTGGGCCTTACATGGGTTGTGGGATAAGAGAAGAGCAGGAATGATTGGAAATAATGAAACAATTTTGATATATTGAAGATTAACTTTATCATCCAAAAATGGCCTCTGAGAGATTCTGATCACCCACTGTGATTGGGAAATGGTCTAGCCCGCAGAGCCATCTCGCCTTTTCTCGCTAATCTAAGTCACTGCTGTGATCTGAGTTGCCTCGACAACTACCTCAATTTCGAGATTGTCTGGACCGCTGCTGTTTCAATATTAATACACTTATCTCCAAAATGCCATCACATCAACAGAAGACGTGGTCTGACCCCGTCCTGTCCATTTTAGTAGAGGGAATATTTGTCTTTCCTATCACACACATGGCTTATCGCTGGAAAATACATTTCACAGAGACACAAGTGAATCCTTTTTATATTAAACAGAAGAAGTAGATTAGTGACATGATGTGTTCAGGCTGGTGTAATAAACTCATCAAACAACACCACCCAGTTTCCTGAAGCAAAATCTTTATTTATTTTGGGCAATACCCCAAAGTCCTTCAGTATCTGATACTAAATGTACAATACTTAATCAAAAGTAATTTTTCTGGTGATAGATGTGTGTTTATGTATGTATATTTACATTTACTATGTATATTTTGTATGTTATGGGTCAGTCAAGTGACATTTGGTCCAAGTGTCAGGCAGCAAGTCACAGGTCTTTTTTTTTTTTGTCACGTCTTTAGTTACAGCAAGTTAGTTACTGTTTTTCTCTTTTGATCAAAATCATTTGGTTTTCTTTCTTCTTCTTTTCTTCTTTTTTTTAAAATCCGATTGCGAATAGAATAGATTGATTCAAAATGTGCGTCTTTGGCTCCGATGTATCATGCAGTCTACAGTGTTGCTGAAGTAATTTGATAAATGTAAAGGAGTGGAAGTAGCAGAAAATGGAGAGTACCTTGAAATTTGACTTGAGCTCAATAATTGCGAGAATGTAATTAGTTACAATCCATAACTGATTTCTGGCATTTCTTCTGAAAATAGTTACAAACAGTACATAACAAAAATGAATGTTTTAACACTCATAACCATCGTTAATAACTGGTACATTTATAGTGACTTCACTTTTAGTTAATAGTTTTTTCAAGAACAATGAAATACTTTATTGCTATTCAGAAATGTTGTGTTGTAAAGTCGCAGCTGATGTTTATTATACTTTGTGAATGGTTAATAAACACTGTGTAGCTCCTGCTGCCTCATGTATTGACAGACCTGGATCATCATATCCTGGGCTCAGATGGATCATTCAACACTCCTCTCTTATTAAATAGTTTATTAAGCACTGAATAGTTTGTTAACAGTGAAATAACTAAGTACTAAAATCTAATTAACTATGAATGTACCATTTATTGAAGAACGTTATCATAAAGTGTTACCATGCATGCAAACAAGTTGTCTTGCTGGGTTGTCATGGCTTTACGCTTTTGATGATCTGGGCCCTACACCTCTATGTACCCACTGCTGCAGCAAGTCAGCCTACTGTGAAAGAAAGCCTCTGTGACCTTTGGGTTGAATTTGTACTTACAATTTCTAACCACTAGATGGAAGCTGCGTTCCACTGTGACCTCCACTCCAATCCTGCCAGTCACGTAAGGACAACCGTGTCTAAATAATGACTAACCTGCAATAAATTATTGCCAGTTCCCCTAAAGCAGCATTTTCAATATCGCATTTGCTGTTAATAATCCATATCGACAGAAATGATTCTCTCACAGAAACTGCCAGCTGAACAAGCAGGGCTTCACATATAGCAGCGGATGTTTGGTCTCCTCAGTCGGCTGGTTATCCACCCGCTCCGGCACAGTGTATGAGGATGAGGCTTTTTGCACAACTTTTATAGAGCGTAACTAAACACATCTGTTGTGGGGAAACTTCACAATACCAGAGCACTTACGTGGTAGTGGTGTGGAAAAAGCGTTGGCAGATGTGGAGTGTGTTTGGCTCAGGTGAGTTGGGGCATATTGAGATGAGGCTGTTTCAGGGCCACTGAACATCTGCTGCGCTTCGGCCTCAGGGGGACTGATGAGACTGATGAAAGGTGTCCAAACACTCCTCCCACACATATGTCAATATCAGACAGCATGTTTTCAGCTTGCATTATTTCGATACAATTTCTGGGTCATCAACAAAATTAAAAAAAAAAAAAGGAAAAGCGTATTTGTGGTTTCTTTGATTCCCGCCATGAGCGCGTGTCATAACTATGGCCCTTTAAAACACGGCTTTTAATGCAAACACTGACAATTAAAAAGTAAAATAATGTGTTTTGAAAAATCTGTATCTATAAAGCACAACATTTATTTAAAAAAAAAAAAAAAAAAGAATCATTACACAATTAAAAAAACAAAACATTTTACCACCTAAAACATTTAAAAATTCACCTCAATTATCAACGGAATGTGGGGAAAATATACAGTTTTAATTGGAGTGAATACCAGCTAGGCATGAGCAATGTTGTAATGCAGAAGGTAAACAGCACCAAAACACAGATGTTCCGACCTTCCAGTCCATGCAGAGTCAGCTATTAGGTCCACTAGCTGCACGTTTAACTGATCTTACGAGCTCACTGCAGTTAGCAGGAAATAAGCGGTTACTTTTGAGACCAACTGCTTGTTTGAAGTAATTTGACAGGTGGCCAATTCTTACACATTGCACCTTTAACATTCCAGATGACCAGAGGATAGCACAGATCCCTGACAGAGTGAACGTCCACAAAGTGGTGGCTAATGTTTCTTAAACAGAAAAATGCCTTTCCGTGTTTTAAAATCAATCCGTTCATGTAAGAATACAGCTGCACAGTCTAATCTGCGTTGAACTAAGCATTGCTAAAAAGGAGAAAAATGAATTGGAACTGATATTTCACTCAGTTTATTGCAGTCTCAGTTGATTGCCACAATTCTGTTGCTGTAATTTACTTTTTGCTATTTTCCACAACATGAAGTATTTTATTTATATATATATATATATATATATATATATCAAGACACCATGCAGTGTTTAATTCAGCTTTTATTGCACACATATAGTTTGTAGCCAGTTTAATTCATGTTTAGATTTTTTTCATAAGTGAAATCTTGCTGATAACGTTGCATTAAAGTTTTTACTGCCGTGTTATACAACCATCCAAACGTTAGCTAAGTCTGTTTCTGCCAAACCACAGATAAGTTTAAACTGAATGTGTCTTTATGTTG
Organism: Sparus aurata; assembly: GCF_900880675.1. Lineage (NCBI taxonomy): Eukaryota > Metazoa > Chordata > Actinopteri > Spariformes > Sparidae > Sparus > Sparus aurata. The sequence goes on from NC_044197.1 coordinate 11,553,816, forward strand.
CAACTTCACATTTATATAGGTCTAATTTTATATTTCTCTCTTGTCACGATGCTGTGCTGATTCTCTGCTTTGGTTTAGGCACAAAAACCTCTTGTTTTGGGTTTGAAAAAACTCGGTGGTATGGGTTAAAATACCTGTTTTGGTGGCCACAATGATCGATGGAAGGGTTCGCAGGTGTCCTTAAAAAAAACAAAACACCCTCTTTTCACCAAATAAACACAAGATGTGAATGTAATATACCACGTTGGCTACTAATGTCAACCTTGGACGTATCCCTGGTTTGAAGAAACTTTAACTGCTAACCATTATATCCCGGTGACTGGGCTCTGCAAATTATATATTTTCTCAAAGGTAATGACTCAGTGATTTCTGTGGCTGATTCTTTCACTCACTGCTTTTCTTTCAGCCTGAAACAATGTTAGTGCTGGATGGACACAGTAGCTTTGACAACTCATGACAACTAAATACAGCAAACTCGATCGTGCAGGATGGTGTTAACAGTTCTTTCCACTTCTAATAGATTTGAATATAACAGGTGCTTCAATCTGCATATTGCATCAAAACAACTGCAATAATGAAAGTCTTTTGGTTCATTTTACTGGCACACAGGCCACCCACTGTGTCAACAGATCAAAGCAAACCGGATATCCTTTGGAGCAGAACCCACTAATCTCTGCCACAGTTGATTCCCCACACCTTCCTATTCAGGTCGGAGGACAAGTCCCTGCGGCACGATTGCGGGCCAGCCTTGAGCAAAGACTCCTTTCTGCAAGGGGCAAGATGCAATGTTTGATGCCATAGAATACCTGATTGTCACTCAAATTTCTCAAAGCGTGCGTTGCCGTTGAAAGCATCCGCAGTAACAGAGAAGTCAAACGATTCTCAGACACATTCAGGTGTCATACCTGCACATGGTTTAGGTTGCTAGGCGACAGCAATCCCATACGTGTCGTTTGGGCAAGAGTTCTAACAACCTAAACCTGGAGATGCTGAAAGAACTTTAAAGCAGCCTCACTGTGTTGAAACATTAAAAGTCAGTTGTTTAGACAACCAGGAGAGCATGAATGCTCACGAGAGTTGGGAAAAAAATACTCTTTGTCAAGAGTTTTCATGAACCATGACGGTGTGACTTTTCAACAATAATGGGCCCTTTCTGATGAAAGGGCTGGCTTTCATTTTGAGGCATTTCATTTCATTACAAGCCTTGCTATCGTGCTTGCTGGCTTACTGAAATTGCTTCCTGACACAGACGATTATAACTGAGCAATCATTAATTTAAGGGCTCCTGTGTCTACATCGGTAACGTCAGGCCTTGAGGTCCAGGAGGGAGTGAGTCGGACCCTGGACGATGACAGAGGAGACCCATGACCAGAATATCATAGTTTATCAGGAATAGTTAGGATTCAGCCATTTCACACATAAGATGTGGAACGCAACCTGCATTGGACCTGTCCATGCAAGTCGGCTTTCGTTTGTTAGAGATAATCTAGACTGCAGTGTAGTCCAGACTCTTAACTGATTAACGGACTGTAGAGTAACACTGGGCTTAGAAAGTTTGCCATATTCACCTTTAGACATCAGCTCTTTGTAACTTTGCTTTTTGAAATAATGGAGGTTGTCGCAATTTCTTGTTGATGTGATTTAAATGAAGAGAATCGTTTTCCTGCACCTTTGTTCCTGTTTACAGTCATTTACAGAATTTGCTGTGAAATCAAATGAAAATTTATTATGGAGGGCACCCCTAATCGTGTGCTGGTGCACCTAAATTAGACACATTTAGGGGTACCAGTACAACCAGTGTGTGTGGTGTGTTAGTCTGGAGCCCTGAACGTTATCTTGCTCGGGGTCAAAATGTTTGTGAGAAATGCCTGTTAGTTAAGTTAATAGATCCTTACAACTAATAAGTTCCCCTCTTAGATGCATTCACTCCCCTCTATCACACAGGAGGTTTGCGCACACTGGCACACACATTGACTACACACAGACAGACTATCACACTCACACACACACACACACACACACACACAGGTAATTTTGGGTGTCAGCTTCGACCTGACCTGCATCTCTTTGGGAAGAAAACCAGAGCACTCTGTGGAAATGCAGACACATTTAGAAAAAAATGCCTCAAGGTCCTGTCACTTAAAAGTGCCCTTTTTGTCTTTAAAAGTGTCTAATGAAATCCAAGTGAACTCTTCTATTCAAGCTGTTTTGCTGCACTCTGACTGAATAACAAAACAAACATTTGACACTTTTTAAATTCCCATGCATGAAACGGAACTTTAACGAATAAGCTTCTTAAAAAAAAAAACACTCTAAATAAAGCAATTTGAAGGTTTGGAATGGGTGTCCCCTGCCTCTTACTGGAGCTGTTTTATCTCGAGTTAGATGATTTATTTCGCCCGGAGGCTGATGCAGCTAACTGGTGAACCGAAACTTTACTGATTGACTGTAAAGTGGAATACATTTTTTCGATATCATCAATTTACACGGCGGAGTACAGGGACAACACAACCAGCCCCAACTTTAACTTTCTCTACTGCTGCTAATTTTGCTGCTTATGTCGGTGTTGGATGTGTATGCTTAGTCACTGACATGAATCCAGTGCCTCGAGTGTGTTTGCACAAGAATAATGGCTTGAATTGACTTTCTGCCAGATGTAAGCAAAGTAAAAGACAAACCCTGTCAGTTCAACAATCCTAAATAATCTACGTACCTTCTTACACTTACTGTGGGAGTGCTCTTTGGTTTTTCCTCACTGGAAGAAGGTTATAGGAAAACTGGGTGAATGGCTTGGGAAAGCTCTGCCAGAATCCCCCCAACTCTGCCTACTGGGAGACAGATCAAGGTCACCAGCAGGAATATCAAAAGCAGAATTCGGTTTGGCACTGACAGGCTTCATCACTGCAGCTAAAATCTTTCTTAGCCACTGGAAGAGTCAAACCCAACCAGAATTTACTGACTGGGTTAAGCTGATGACCGATAATGCTGCCTATGAATTGATGAAAGGGAAATTTAACCAGGTCTGGGGTCATTTTCTGAATCATATAAGAGGGGAATAGGTGCCTATAACATGTGAGGGAAGGATGAAGTGTTGGGTGAAGTGCTGTGCTGTTTATGGGCTGGGACTTATGTATGTATGTATATTTATATATTATACATATTTTGTTTTCTGTATTCTGTGCATTGTTTAATATGGTTGATTTGTTTATGCTGAAGTTTGACGTCTTTTGTACGATGTTTGACATATGAGAAATGTAATAAAAACTTAAATGACAAAACAAACCTAAATAATCAAACTTTATTGTTTCTTGTGTTTTTGTTATACATAGCCATGAGAGAGAGGTGCTGGTAGAAACATGTCATGACTTTCTGACAGAACTAAGCATGCCAAGCTGACTACTATGCCTGAATCAGACGAGTGACTGTGAAGACAGTTCGGTGTTAGGCCAACAAGAGACTCAGGATTACCTTTTGTGGAACACAGAGCCAAAGTCCCACCTCACCTCATGGCTTACTTTCTGATTCACTTACTTTTTATTGCTTATGTCGCCAATCACTAAGGGCCTTTCTTCCTCCTCTTTGGTCATAGTACAGTGGAATTCTACTGCTGCTTTAAAGTTTGGACTCATCATCATTTTAACCAAGACGTATCAATAAGCAGGAGCTAGTACACCGTTTTTACGGCTGTGACTCAGGGGCAGCTGTAGCTCAGGGGTAGAGCCCAGCGTCTTGTTATCAGAAGGTTGCTGGTTCGATTCTTCCGGTCTGCATGTGGAAGTGTCCTTGGGCAAGATGCGGAACCCCAAAACTGCTCCTGATGTGCTGGTCGGCACCTTGAATGGCAGCCACCGTCATCAGTGTATGAATGTATGTATGTTTACTGTAAGCCGCTTTGGACAAAGGTGTTTGCTAAATGCCCTAAAATATGAATGTAACAACCACATAACTAGTTTGGGTTCCTTACTGAATAATTTATCTGTTTATAGGTTCTCGTCGGTGCGAGAGTGTGACACACTAAAGGTGTTTGTTGAGATCAATATGAAGGCAGACTCTGAAAGTGGAAGTGTTCCAAGGGGGATGGACGTAGGAGCATGCCAAACCATCTCCCCATCGCATGCCCCCACCCACGTTTGTAGTCCTAGAGACACCTGTACATGTGGCAGGAACTAATACAGAAGCAGCTCTGAGTATTTATCCGGTTGTAATTATGTCTGTTGGTGGACAAATGTTGTCAGAGCAATAAGATTAAAATGAAAGCCAAGTTCAGAAGATGAATGTGGCTCACGTAATTATCTCGTAATGATTGCAGAGTACTCTTGGTTCATAATGTTGATGTGTTGAAAGGCGGCTGGTGTCATCCCACTGCAAGATGCTCTCTAGTTTGTGTCTGTATCTGTTCCATTAGATAAATGATCTGTGTTCATATCTGTACTCACAACATGTGGGGCTTAAACTGAGGTTGTTAAGTTCAGCCTGGAATTGATGGGTTGATCAGAATTTGCTATATTTATTAGATGTATTATATTTAACTGAGCTTAAGATCTATGTCTTTGATTACAAAACAGTACTATCAACAGAATATGTTTTTTTTAAAGCTTGGTGAATAAACCTCAGTCCAGATATTGACACACTTTACTTGGATGAGACTCATACTTCTAAAAAAGTATTTTATCTGTACTGGATACCCTTTTCAGCGGAGTATTCGCTAAACCAATTTATCAATCAATTTGTTAGGATTATGTCTTATGATGTTTCTTTTGACTTTTCTTTTATGGGCCAAGACTTGCAAAATAACAATCTTTTCAGAATAATGGTCATTGTACTTACCATGTACTCTACCATGTCTTTCAAAGCTTTGCACAATTAATTTCTAAATCATTCAGTCAACAAAATTTCAGAAAATCATGACAAAAGACTGTTACGAGTGGCAAGATTTAAAAGTGAACATATAACGGCTCATTTTCTGTGTTCAATCCATTGACAACAATCATAAGAACCAGAACAGTGAGCAGATCTTTATATCACAAAAGCCGTAACAACCATTTACCAGCGCTGCTCGCAAGAAGAGCTGAACTTCAGGTCATGAAAAACGCCTTCTCTCTGTAATATCTTCATCTGCTTTTCTCTGCTGCATCACTACATGTCCCCTTTCTCCTCCATTTTTCTCTTCTCCCTCCCTCCTCCCTTTTTAGTCACTCTTTTAAACAAACGTGGCATAATAAGATGTCAGCTCGGAGTTATCCATTAAGCTTTCATGTTGACCTTAACTCACTCCAGAGAGTTAATGCAAATTGGCCTATTGTCACATCTCTGGTCTGATATGCTAATCGTCTCTCAAAGCTAGACTTTTAGTGGTTTCTTTGTATTGCCTGGTAGATGTAGTATAAGTTGCCTGTCTGGTGTTTTGTTCTACATATTTTGTGTAATTACCCCGCAGAAAATGAAGCCTCAAGTGTGCTGTAAGAAGTAATATGAATGTTGCAGCACAAGTCTCTCACTGTTAAACATATGACTGAAACACGGCAGGTTATAGTTGAGGAGATGCCACTAGACCCTGTTATAATATTCATGTATGCATAACTTATTTTGCCAAATGTCAAGTCTGCGAGCCAATCTTTCGTGCCACGTAGCCATATCATATAACATATTGTGATATAGGGATTTTCATTAGCTTCTTTCAGGCTACATTAGCGTTTCCTGGGATTTTTTTATTTCACATTATGCAGGCCACCTGTGAGGTCTTGCGGTGTTACAGCTCTTGTCAGACTGGCATTTACTGTAATGATTGGCATTTGGTCTTCAGCATCTGTAAATCTCAGTATGGTGTTGTTGTTGAGGCTCATTACCATACCTCCAACCCCCCCCCCCCCCCCCCCCCCCCCCCAGCTTTCAATTAGGAATACGTTGTCATCTGACCCTCGCCTCAGATTTTCTAGAATGAGCAGCAAAGCGGAGAGCAGCGTTCAAATGGGAAATTAATAGTGCTCTGTCAAATGTCATCTCAACTCATCAACAACAACAGGCGCAGGCACTATATAATCCATTCATTATGCATGTTTAGCTCCTGTTTGTTGCTCCTGCAGGGCTCTCAACTCCAGGATCCATGACTTGGAAAAAAAATAAATAAATCGCCCCTCAGGTATTGGAATAGAAATGGTTTGACACGCAGTAAATTAGTAAAAAAAAAAAGGTAGGTGTTGTTGTACTGTAACATTAGGTCAGTACCTGACTGTATCCCTCTAGACACCTTCAAATTAATATTTCACAGTACTGCCAGACTGCTGATCTTCGAGTTTGAAAGCAGTTTCTCCTGGGGCATAGAGTGAAGGCATGTGCACGGCGTAACAGTACGCTCCCTCCATTTACTGTCTGTTGGGTAGCTGACATTCAGCATCGTAAAATCTGTGTTTTGGATTTGTGTATGTAATTGGGGTTACCTGGAATTTCATTGTTTGTTTGTTGTTGTTTTTTTGTTTTTTTTTGCTGAAGCCCTGAAAACCATTCTGGTGATCGAGGGTTTTTTTTTTTATCTGTGAAAACAGTCAAATAACTGATATGACAGGATAATTTTCTCAGCCCCCTATTTTTTTTATTCTGCTTTTCAAAGCAAATGAAAAAAAAAAAGGAAGACCAGGATTTCTTCGTCTACCTTTTTCCTTCCTGTTTACAGCGCCCAGAAACTGCGGGGTTGTGCTGGAACATGCAGTCTCAGCTAACGCTCATTTAGAAATGGAGTCTGCTAACATGAATCCTCACGATGAAAGTGCTAAAATGATGATAATATGTATCGCTTAGCATGTTCCCCGTCTTAGTTTATTGTGCCAGTATGCCAATTTTTTTTGCTAAATTAACATAAATGTCTGTGAGGACCAAAGTGGTGTTTGACTAAACAATGCCACTGCCATTTCAATTAATGGAGCCCAACAGCTAACAGAGCAAAATAACTCAGTTTAGTCCCGCATTGAAGTATACATCCTATTTGTCTTTGTCCATTCTGTTGAGCAATTACTGTTGCATTTTAAAGTTACAAAAATGCTCCAAAAACTAAATTTTATTTAGTTGACAAGTAGGCAGAATTAAAATACATGTAGGAAATCCTTTTGAGTAGCAAATCTATCATTCCACCAGTACATTCCTTGAGTGAAGACACAAAGTGTGAGATAAGTAAAGAATTACTAGACACACTGGTGGCACACAAAACACATCTGTCTCTTCCTGACAATATTGCTGATAACCGACATGATGCTGGAGCCGTGAAAGTTGACCTTTATAGTTTATTACTGTACACCCACTCAGTGTTTGTGTTGAACGTTTCTTCTCAGAGAGTTTTCTGTGTTCAGAGCTGAAGTTTTCAAAAACAACTTGTACAGCACTTACAAAGCTTTTTGCCCTTTGGAACCCTCTTCCATCAGATAATGAAGTCATAATGATGACATAATGCTTCTTTTATGAACACCCATCAGACTAGTCCCGGCAAGATACTGTGTGCTGTGTCAGCTGACAGCTAGCTTATCATGCCCCTCAAATCTCAGTGTACTGATGTGGTCGTCTGTTTAAAGGCCTACGCACCGCTGCTCTGCTGCCGCTCCACCGCAGCCTTCGTCTCCTCTGACCACAAGGTTTTATCCTCTCTGTTGAGTTTGGACCTTTCAGTTAAATACATGACTACTGTGTGTGATTCCTTCCAGATTCCTTATGACGCGTTGTCTACTCTGTTTTGACATGCTGTACTGCTGCAGCAGGGAGCCTTACCGACAATCCTTTGCTGCCAAGTCAAATAAACGTATTGCCATGTCCAACTGCAATACATGAAGTGAATAAGTCTGATGAAAAAAACATGTTTACTGGCAGTGACCTCATTCTACCTGTCTACGTGTTAGTGAGTTCAGAGAGGATGTGTGGGTGAGAATCTGGTGGAACGAAAAGAAGCGGTGGTTCTGGCCTTACAGGCAAGATCGTGAAATTTACACTAAAACTTCAACTATCACAGAATTTCTTGCAAGACTTTCTTTTCCGGCAGTTGTGCTGGTGGAGGGATAGTTTAAAATCTTGCTTTGTCACTTTCTTCCCAATAAAAAACCCGGCAGTTTGACACAGTGCGTTCACTCAGTTGCATTTGCTAATGATTATTTCAGATGGTGGTGCGTGATTGCCTGTTGTGGCTCAGGATTTGCAGGAGGTGCAAGCCTGATACAAATATCTACAAAGTGAGCCAATAACTAGCTTGTTTTCTGTTGTTAACCAGCTTTTGGCTGTAGCGTCATATCTATAGAACCATCATGAGAGTGGTATCAGTCTCACCATCTAACTCCCTGCAAGAAACCAAGTTGGCATGTATATATTTTTTCTATATTATTTTATATTTCTTATGTCAAACTATTCCAGAAAGAACACTTGGTTAGGTTAAGGAAAACATTGTGGTTTGGGTGAAAATAACTGCAATACTTGCGTAACTTTAGTCCCACGCATACAGTACGTTACCAACATAACTCACGTCACGATATGTTATGTAACTTAACTACATTAGTAGGCTAAAATAACTCACTGATGACTTTTTGCGTTAATCTACACACAAGCAATGACTGCCAATGACAATGACTGTATTACTTCGCCTGACTTTCTCCCTTGCTGTTTTAATATTTGCTACGGGTTGTACAAAGATGCTTTCACCAACCTATATGGCTGCTTTTTAGGTTATCTCAGGCTTAAAGGTTACAGTACTGACTTTTGATGAAGAAAGTTTTGTTGTCTCTACAGCTGCGTATTGATTCATGCTCTCGGATGACAGAATAAAAAAATCAACAAGCTCAAATCCTTAGAACACTGCTCCTCTTTTTCTGCGTGCCTTTTGTTCTATTTTGTGTGTTTTGTCTTCAGTCTCACATGAAAATTCAATCAAAAGCTAAATTTTTAATAATATAATGGTATTTCTGTGCTCTCAGGTTCCCTCCGCAAGGAATTCATTTATTCTTTGTCTTGCAGAGGTACACTCTGGGTTTTAAAGCTTAAGTGAAAGAAATAATTGGGCCCCCAGACAATTCGCATAGATTATGATTAAGAGAGGGTGCTAATTGTTTTTGTGTAATTAGGTTTTTATCCGCTACTTAGCAGTACATTCATGTTTGTAAAGGCTGATCAACGCAGCTTTTTAATGGCCTCAGGCTGTTTTTTATTATTTCCACTTACTCGACAAACAAATCGTCCCCTTAACATCCCCATTTCTTCAAGAAGTGCCATGACACTTCAATATGCAAACTATGCGTATGAAAATGTATTATTTACTTCACCAATATGATTGAAACACGTAATCACATTACTAAAGAGGACTGTTACAGGTTGGCTGGAGTGCTCTCATGCTCTACGACATTTTTCAAACCAGTGTTGATGGCTTTTGTTTTCTACAACCCTTGCGTGTCCATTGTGTTGTGAATATATGCCAAAGGTCAGAGCTGCCCTTGTGTCAATAAACTATCCAAAAAAAAAATACTAAAGGGAAAGGAAACAACAGACTTTGCCCGTTTTGTTGTTTTACATCTGAGTGGAGACTTCATGTCCATATTGACCAACTTGTCAAGTTCCTTATTGTGTACTCTTGGCTACGAATCAGATTATATCTCCTCGCAGCCAATGCCGACAAAGCCAGCTAGGGCTGGGTGTGTTGAGTTGGAGTTTAGACTTTGGACCCAAGAAGAAGAGCTGAGAGATACAGCGGAGACTCTTTAGGAACGGAGACAAAGCTCCTCCACTACAAAGGAATAAGTTATTTTGGCTTGATCTCTGCTGTCTTGGGGACCTCTTTGGTGTTTCCCCCAAGCAAGGGAACTATGGAGCACTACCAAGATCAGGTAAATAATGTATTATACTTTTTATTGCATTGGAGTTTGCCATTTATGGGTTATTGGGGCGAGTCAGCAGAGCAAAGTTCAGACGTGAGACCATATTATAAACCAACATGAAAAAAACAAAATCTACCGAAATCTACAAGAAATGCTTGTTAAAACTACGTTAAAAGCAGAGAATGACGGATATCTCAGCAGATCAGGGAAAGATATTGTAGAGTACAGTGTGTTCAGGAGGATTGTGGCAGTGAAAAGACGTCCCCAGCTGTGGAAGTATATGAAAGCTTTTTGTCTTGATTTACCTGCTGCATGAAAGACACAGTACTGCGTGACATTAAATGTCATGATCTCATTTCAGGGATGTGATGGCATCGAACTGCTCGACTGGCTGTTTGATCAAAACGAAGGCATTCTCCGTCATGAGGAATCAGGGCGCCATGGCAACCATCACATCTGGCCAATCCAGGACCCGAATGTGTGTGGAACTGAGGGATCTCGACTGCCATTCATACATGTTACAAATAGCTGTTTACTTCGTGTTGACTCTATAATTCCTTGACATACTCTGTGGCTTCTTGAAGGTTTTTAAAAGAGACTGTCTCATCTCGCGCTGCGCTGTCACAGGCACAGACTAATAATAGTGTTTTCACCCAGTAGATGCTGCATCCCGCCGAACAGGGAGATGAAGACTTCCTCAAGGCCCTCCTGACTGGGAATGATTCCGTGTCAGGCTCGCCTCTCTGGTCCCCCTCTCCCAGTGACAGTGGGATCAGTGAGGACCCTCCGTCAGACCAGATGGACAGCCCTCAGCGTCCCGAGAGCCCCCACGGGGACGCTCAGTATTTTCCCACAAGGCCACAAACTAAGGCCGCCCTGGAAGGCAACATCTCCATTGACCTCAGTAAGTCCACGTGAAAAACATGACACAATTTAACATCTGAGGGACAACTAATGATCATTTTCATAACTGATCACTTCACACACTATATTCTTGTTGAGCAAATGTATTGTTTGATCTAAATGTAAAATGCTTGTCAGGAGTTCCTTTAATTTAATGATGTGGTCAAATAGTCCAAAACCCAAATATATCCATATTGAATGAATGAATACTGTCATGGAGGACTGAGAAAATATTAACATTTGAGCACATTTTCTCCCCATGAAAACATGATAATTTCTTCCTTATTACACCATAATAAATGTTTCCAGTAAAGAAAGATCACAGAGAAAAAAACAGACCATAATTCATTTGATGACACTAGCATGTCTTATTCATCTTTGTTTACATGAGTTCTTGTGTGTGATGCGGGAGCAGATGCCTGGGAGCCTGCCTTCCCAATGGGCCGGACGAGAATTACAGAATATCCCTCCGATGTACACAGACCCCAGCTGTCCTCTGGATTCCCTCTAACTGTCAAGGATCTGCTGCTCTCTGGCACAGCCGAAGCTGTGAGTGTTTCCTGGTTGGGCTGGGAGTTTGACAGCCTGTGGGGATGGTAGAGTCGTGGTTGGGGGGAGAGCGCTAGTGCGTGTCTTTCTTTGCCTGCTCGACTTATGTGCAGGGCCTGCTGTTTCATCTTTTGTGTGAGTCAGTGTGAGTGTAAAAACAAGTGGGTGACTACAATCACTGAAATCATGCATTCACTGAGAGAGGTGAGGCCTGGGGAATTGCAAATGAACTTTCTATCTTTAAACATTTGTTTATGGGAAGGTTTGCTGATCTTGCAGCAGTACTCAGGTTTTTAATGTTGACACAGAGAAAAGGAAACGAAAAGAAATATTGAACTATCCTATAATCTGTTCGTACCTTTTGCCATATTTTTAGTAGAATTTTGTGAAAAGAAAGTTTTATGCTGCACCATCCATCCACGACGTTGAGCAAGAGGCGGGGTCACATAATGCAGAAACAAAATGGGTGGTGTCTGTGTTTGCTTAGGCCTGTGGGAGCAGGCCAATAAGAGCAGACCAAGCTTTTCAGGAGGTGGGCCTTAAAGAGACAAACGAGCATTCAGAGGTGTCGCAGCAATGGACAGTATGAGAAAATAATGTATTTTCTGCACATTCAAGTATGTGAATACAAAAGTACGAGCCTGAAAATGAGCATAAAGTATAAATATATGTAAGCATTTAAATTATATTTGTCATAATCCTTTAAGTACCTAAGAAACTTTTCCTCAAGTGGAATACAGATCACGCGAATACAGATGATGACGACAGGACTCATTTGTTTGTGCCTCTCGAGGATGTGAAGTGGTGTGAGTTTCAGCTCACTCTGGGTATTGATCACATCTTCCCAGGCCGGCTTAATAATAAGATGAAGGGGAGAGTCGCAGAATGCAACTTAGGTTGTCACACCATAATTGCTTTGAGATAGCCATGAAATGAGAGTGATGAAGGTGGCCAGATATTCTGCATTCATTTAACTACTTCTTGTAAGGCTCTAGGGAGAGAGAAGGGTTGGGGGAGAGGAGTCGGGGCAGAGAGAAAATTGAATAAAACAGCACTGACTATGTTTTAAATATTAGTATTCACATCTCACCTCCAGCCGCAGCACCCATCCCAACAGTCCATCCAAGAGTTGATTCTCAATGAAGATGAGAAGAAGCTTCTGGCAAAGGAGGGGTTGACTCTACCGAGCCAGCTGCCTCTCACAAAGGTAAATGCCTATCAATACACAAATAATGAAAACAACCACCGGCTCCCAGAGTTTATGCCACGGAGGCTCCAAATGAAAATGTTCCTTCCTCTGTCAATCAGTATGAAGAGAGGATTCTGAAGAAAATACGCAGGAAGATTCGCAATAAGCAGTCCGCCCAGGAGAGCAGGAAGAAGAAGAAGGAGTATATTGATGGGCTGGAGAGCAGGTAAATATGCAGAGAAATCCTAATTGTTTTCCATGGCTTTGCATCTTAACACAACATTCACTATGCTGACCATGTTCCAGAGCAAAATTGAGAATTTCTTGATTTGAATTTTTTCTTTCCTGCCGTGCCCTCCAGGCACTCCATGGTCAGTTAATCTCAGTACATTATAACATTATGTAGGGCCATGATTAGCCAGCTGTGCCGTGTAACTGTAGTGGATTCTGGCCTCTTGTCATATCGCAACCCAGTCGGCAGAAATTCCTCCTGATTATTTTGCATGTTTTTGCATCTTAACGATGAATTCGAAATTCTGACCATTCCCAGAGCAAATTTAGAATTTCTCGATTTTTCTTTTCCTGCTGTGCGTTCACTGCCCATTGGACATCCAGGTTTTGTTATTTTACCCCTGGGAATACGTATTGCCTTCCTGGAGCTTAACGGAAAACGTTTGTTTTTTTGCAGCATAAAAAGATGGGCTATAATTGTGTATTGTATTATCTCCTCTAGGATGGCTGCCTGTAATGCACACAACCAGGAGCTGCAGAGGAAAGTGTCGCAGCTGGAGAAGTGCAACATGTGAGAGGCCTATTTTCTTTTTTTTTCTATATTCAACTGTTCTTCTCTCTGTAATCAGACAGCTGACATTTCCTCCACTCAGAAGACGTTGTTCCTCGCCCTAGTGTTGCCTCAAACCCCTGTTAATCCAATTATCTTGTCTCACGTTTTCATTCATATTTTTTTCCTTTCTCTTTTTTCCTCTCTTCCACTTTTGCCCCATCCTCTCTGCAGGTCACTAATGGAACAGTTGCGCAGGCTGCAGGCTCTCGTCATGAATACATCGAAAAAGCCAGCCCAGACAGGGACATGTGTACTGGTATGGACGCCCTCTGTGTGTATGCCAGGCTGATAAACAAACTGCCCAGAAACGCCGTATGACTCATCGTTAAAAAACATTCACCTTCATTGCGAGCCAAATAGCAACAAGCCAGCCACTGACAAAGGTCAAACTAGATATGTAAATGGCCAAAACAGCGCAAAATACACCGTCCCCGCGGAGAGACAAGCACTGTTTGAACAGCAAGTCGTTGCCTTTGATCCCCACCAATAGGATAAAATACAAGACCTGAGGCAACATGAGTGTCTATAAATAGTCTCACATCCGTGTACTTCACTTTACAAGACGCAAGAAAACCATTCTTCTAAGCATTGCAACCTGAAATAGCAACTATCCAAGTTACTGGACATTCAAAAGCTAAAGAATGAAGATTACACCGATATTCTAGTAGCAACATTCTTTGTGAGAAGGACGTGTTTTCCATCCTTTATCCATCTCTCTTGTTCTCCGTCCCTCAGGTGCTGCTGCTGTCCTTCTCCCTAATCCTGTTCCCCAGCCTCAAGCCCTTCTCTGACACCAAGGTCAGCCAAGGAGACTTCAGTCCAGTCAGAAGTGAGTAACCTCCAACTCCAAATAGCATTGTGTGCCCGCCCACCAACTAATCCAGCACCTCTCTGTCACAACTGAGGAGCTTGTTAGAACTGCAGTCTCACCCACCACTTGAAAGGGTCTCACCTGCGGAGCCTCACAGCCGGCTCCGCCTGTCTGAGGGATTTGCTGTCAGCTTGAAATTGAATGATTACAGGCTAATGCATAGAGAGCCAAGGCCATGTATTATCATTACAGCTATGAAGCTACTGCTGTCTACAGCCTCTAATTAATGGCCATTAATTATCACTTCATTTTAAGATTTATCGGCACCAACTCCCAAAATGTCAATTTTTTAATTTGGAGGCGAGATCAGGATTTCTACGGTGCCAAGGTGTAATTTGTTACCATAGGCTGGTTGACAGCCTTGAAAAAGCAATCGATGCTGCACTTTCCCTGAGTGCTACAGGCCATGTCACAATTTTTTTACAGGTTTAGAGTCTTAAATGTCTTTACGCTTGAGTTTGATGTACTTGTGACACACAAAGGTGTGTGTGTGTGTGTGTGTGTGTGTGTGTGTGTGTGTGTGTGTGTGTGTGTGTGTGTGTGTGCGTGTGTGTGTGTGTGTGTGTGTGTGTGTGCATGCAGGGGAGCACACTGACACACACATTTGCTACAACACATTAACACTTCAATTTATGTCCCCCTTTAACAGCATTTTTTTTTAACATACCTTCATGTTGTTTCAAGCAGTTTAAGGCCATTTAACTTACACTAAGAGTTACAATTTGATTCAGCTATGCATTGTCACCATCATATCTTGATTGTAAAGATCAACAGGTTATTAGTCTTACGCCCCAACAGCTGTCATCTGAATTTTTCAAATTCATGTCTAACAAATGACTTCACAACAATAGTTTGACTTTATATCCTGGCAACTTTTGCTGGTTATGAACAGGCAAGTTCAAATGATATTCACAAAAATATAAAGATCCCAGAGTTCAATATAAAAAACACCACACTTCAGAGACATCACAATACACAACAAACGGCATATTCATTTTGTTACAAAAGTTAATTTTCCCAAACTTGCCCTGAATAAAACCGCCAAGTGAATCAATAATAGATCTGTGGAACATATCCGACACTGTCAGCACAACCTTCCTACCAGTCAGTTTTTTTTTTCATCATGCACGAAGAATAACTGCCTGGAAGTGCAGCTGCATGCAACTAATAGCCCAACTTTTTTTTTTTTGATCGATTTTTACTTCACATCTTGACACTCCTAGTGCCTATCAACTTGTTGATAATGCGTGTGAATCATGTATATCCTGATGACACTTTTTAACTTGCTCTTGTAGGGGCGTCCTCAAGTGGATTAAACGCAGCGCTAAATCCATTTATATTATCCGTTATTCATCTATCTATCTATTAAAAAATATATACTAAAAGCCATGTTGTTGTAACTGATTGATCAAGCATAGTTAAACACACTTTGATACAGTAGACACTGACAGCATGCACCTTTAAAGTTTGTTTGTGATCCCCCAATAAAAACCAAGAAGAAGAAGGAGGAGGAGAGTAAGCGCAGCATGCTGTTGTTGCGCTCCTAACATCTAACTGCTGCACCTGGGCAGAGTCAATTTGCAATACATGTTCTGCAAGATTTCAGAAGGGAGTTCAAATGTTTACTACATGTTAGCCTTTTCTTACCGTTAGGTGTGCGTAAACTGCAGGCTATGAACTTCTTACATGATACAAAAATGTGATATCACGTCACAAAATTATCTTTGGCACTAAGAAGATAAGTTGTCAGTAAACAAATCATTTTGTTCACACTTAAAAAGGATCTTATATCTGGTTACAGCTACTTACTAGTGCCTTTTCAACTATGAATTCAATATCTATTTACTGCTTAAGACTGAATAAAAATAAACTGTTTGTCCACAGAGGCTTCAACTTGTATATCTTCTCCTCTGCCTGTTGTTCTCACACAGTCCAGTCAAGGTCCCTGCAGAACCTTCAGGCTTCCCGCGTGCTTCACATCACTGAGCCGCCGTTCTCCCCTGAGGACGAATCCGAGCCTCTGCACCGGCATTTCCCTGGAGACCAGGAATTCGACGACGTTACCTCACTGATGGGGAAGCTGTTAGTGAACCAAGACAGGCCCGATTTGGAGCCACTGTCTCTAAACAGAAGCCAGGAAGAAAGAATGGGTCACTATCACGTCGACCCGATTACCGGTCACATAGCTACTCTGACCTTGGATCCCCAGCGATCAGCCAGGCTGCGACCACATGCTGATGACATGTAAAAGAAATGCATAGATGATCTCATCATGAACTCCCCACAGCGTCCTCTTTCGTAATGGTTGAGCAGGGAATTATCTGGGGCTGCTGTCTACACAGACAGGGAAATTAGGCTGTAATCATTCCTGTTTTGCATTCCTGTTTGTTATTATGTCTGGATGCCCTTTTCCTCATTTGTGCCACTCTTTTATATATCAGAATATGGATGTGAATCTTATGCTGACGTTGCCTGTCAAAATAAACTGTTTTTTGTTTTTTTTTTGCCTGCTGGCTTTGATAAAATGCCAGTGTAAATGAGTATGTTTGAGACTGTCAAAAGCTGGGTAAATAGAGCTGTGATGATATGTATAGTTTAGATCCAAATGAATGATTTTTGAAATCAAATCAAAAAATGTGTTAAGATTTATTCACTGCCTCAAATAAAAGCAGTCAAAGCGAGATCAGAGGGATCAAAACACTGTGCATTAATTTTTCTTTATGATGTACGCTTAATTTTTCCTTTTGGCGGTTCCTGGATCTGTATTATCCAATTTTGGGATGAGCCATCTCTCAAAGGGCGAGAACAGCATGTCAGTGGAGACATAGTTTGCAGAGAGCGAGACAGAAAAAAATGGGCCAAAGGTGGGCCGGGTGACCTCTTATCTCGTGACTCAGACTTCTTACCCAATGTTCGACATGTTCATATATTTACTCATAGAAGATGGGCTGTAGCTTGTGTCCACAGCTCTCCCCGTGTCCAGCTTGTCAGTGCGGACCACACAGTGACGGGATGAAAGTGCTCTTATCCTCGCTGCCACTTGGACCAGAATTTAATTCAGGTTTGACTTGTTGACATTTCCTGCGGTCAGCTTGACTGAACTTCAAGGCAGGACTGGAGATTCGATTCAGTGATGAAATCATCCACTGTAGAAACCGTTTTTTTGTTTTGTTTTGTTTTTTCTGGATGAACAGAATATACAGAACGAATAAGCCAACACTGCAGTTCCAATTTAACGGCCATCGTTGTAGTGGAAACATTTTGTAAAGTAATAAAATGGTTGCTTATATTCAGGCTTAACGTTTTAAAAATGCAGCCGTTTTCAATACCGTAAAAGTACGGAGAGGCTTTTTAAAAACAGCAGCTGTTCTTTTTCTCCATCTCTGAGGAGAGCTGACACGACGGGCCCGTGGCCGGATGTCAGTCACAGTCAGGATGTCAGGAGCTGCTCAAATTGCAGCAATTGGCGGGCACTTTGCTCGAGTCATTGCAGTTTCTTCACATGAAACAACTCATGCAAATGTGTTCCATTTTTCATGACCCAGTAGAAGTGTGCAGCTGTGCTTGTATGTGCAGATGACCTGTCCTCTGCCTGTATTTTCTTATTTTCTTAGTATTTTCCTGTCAGAGTGTTTCTGCATGAGATCCTGGCTATAAAAACGTGGCATAGGTCGCTGTCTCCATCTGTGTCTTCTGCTCTTGTACAACGTGTAAAAAGAGCTGCCGGGCTGTGTGTATGTTTGACTGAGGGTGGGGCGAGCTACACATACACAGAGCAGAGAGGCAAACATCCGACAGGGTGAAGCTCGGCTTTGGCTGCATTTACACAAAAACAGTAAGTCGGAAAATAAATTTTTTTGTCTCTGATCGAGCGAGGTAAGAAGTGGCCGGCCTTGAATGGAACGTCTGCAAACAGCCACCAACAAATCCTGCATAATTTTCACCTTTGACGTTGTGTTTTGCTGGACGATAACACAGATGCCCCCAACATTACATTTTATTGGAGGTTGGATTCTCATATTCATTTTACTTTCGATTGTCATTAATTAAAAATCATTCTACATGGCCAGAGGAATCACTGCAAACCCATTAATTGTCACTTTTCAATTCATAGTTTGCATACTAATGAGTATCAGCTATCAGCTTTATGGTAAGGCTCAAGTTGTGTCTTTGGAGTGAACAATACCTTAATTCATTCAACTCTCAGTGGACAAAAATAACTTTGAGCAGGCCTACAGTGTGTGACACGATGGTAAACACATTTTACGTGCCTTTAAACAGAAATTGAGTTCTGTGTCAGCGTGAACTGGTGATGTGTGACCTGGTTGAATCCTTGTCCCTCTATCGCTGACCTCCATCTGCCCCCCTTCTTCTTTCATTGGACTCCGTCTTAAGTTATTTCCTCTAATCAAGATGAAAGTCTCTTGACCACCGGTGGCTTAAATCACTAACATAACCCATTGCTTTGATTGACCAAATCCCTGTGGAGCCGGAAAGCCTCTTCACATAGATCAGCACCCGCTGACTTTAGCACACAATGAAAGAATGATGGTAGGACAGAGTGTCTTTCAAAAAGATTCCTCTTCTTTTTTAATCTACATGATGGTCCCTTTTTTTTTTTCAAAGGTGTGACGGTGGCCTGAATAAACTTGTTCGGTTGAAGATTCACAAGCGCCTCCAAACTTTCTTATTAACAGAATTGTTTTTTCCAATCTCAGAAGAATAAAGAGGGAACTAAAACCACCTTCCATGTACTCAAGCTTGAAAATGCAGAGTTGAATCAATATTTCACACCTCAGAGAAGTGCAAAGGGGATTATTACTTCTTTTTTCTTGTTTTTTTTTTTTTTAGGCATGATTTGTTTTCCTGCAGCACTAATTTGAAATATGTGTCAGGCTAACAGAGATTCAGAAATATGTCAAATATTAGTTTTCTCTCTCAAAAACATTACACATTAAGCTATGTGTACCACATGCTGATTTCATTATAAGATTCAGGAAAATAAACGACTGTAAATTCTATTTTGTTCTTGCTTTCAGTTGAAATAATTTTGTCAATTAATCAGATTAATTAAAGACATTTCTTTCCATCTTCACTATTCTTTCAGCCATCTAAATATGAGCCGTGATCAGTCTTTCTGATTTTCAACACAAAGTGCACATCAACACTGCTACATAGCTACATGCTAGAAAGCATGCTTCTGATGAATACTGTTTATACTTACAGTGACCAAAATCTGTCGACAACTCCTTATTAAAGTGTTATTACTTAATGAGTGATTCATTTTAGCATCAGAATGAATTCTTGTACGAATTAATATAATGATAATCCAACATGTGAGCAGCCCTCCACACAAATTAATCAGTCTTCACACACTGGTTGCCATTAGTTTACTATCCTTGCACGTGATGATTTGGAATTAATTAGTTGTGTAAACTAGACAATCAAATTAAAGTATTAATTAAATGGCAGGATTAAAGGCTCATTATGCAGATACAAATCAGCCACTTCAGACATACAGTGTAAATGTATTCAGCATTAAATGTAACAGTCGTGGAGATTTGCATTTGTCTTCAACAAAAATCCACAACAAAATGATACTGAAAAAGGCAACGGAGAAATGAATTGCCATCAGAAACCGATACTATATGTTACACTGGATTTACTGAGTTATACATATGGCTTCTTTGATTGTGTTCATGCATTAAACAGGTTTTTGCCAGTAAAGATCTATTTGATGTCAAACTATGATTCTTGTGGACTAGTTGCATCGCTGTTGTATGCAGCTTAATTACCTTGCATCCCACACTGTGTGGAAAAGTACTGCAAATGGACAAGTTGTTGACTGATACATAACCACAAATTGTGGGATAGGGTTTTCTAAATAAGTCATCTATTAATTTGTGGGGGGTAGTTTATGTTTAAATGAATGTATGCAGCCTTACGTTAACTGTTTACATTGCAAGTCCTGGTCGAAAGAAAAGAGCCTGCAGAAGGCATTGAGAATTATCTCCATCCACAATCAGTGAGTTTAAAACCAAGAAGGTATGCTACAAATAGCACAACATACAGAAACCTGTGTCTATTTTTTTGGCTGTTAAAATGTCCACTAATTTGAAAGCTGTGTAAACAGACCAGCCTTGGTCAGAGAGGCTTTCAGTTTTAACCTGACAAATGAATGCTCCCAAGGATGGACCAAATAGAAGTGATGATCAGCACGATTGCTTGGACAGAGATTGTTCAAGAAATATAATCAGCACTGGGACATTTCTGAAGTGTGTCTCCGCGGAGAGCTGGTGTGGCTGGAAGTTTTGTTGAAAAAACTAAAATTACCTTGACAGCAAATCTTTTTTACCAAAGCATGGACTGCAAAAAAATACCGCTGTAAATATTAGATGGAGAAATCTAAATATACTCTGAAGACATCGAGGGTCTGAAGATGTCTGGATGTCACTCCGATTACTTCTGCCTCTAATCACTATGTCAGAGCTGAAGGCAGGCTGAGTACTGTAAAAAAGTTAGCAGACCAGACGCCTCTCTCTGAACAGGAAGCATTTTAAATCACCTTGGGATCCAGTCACCTAAATCAGCAATTTAGACGTGATGTAGAGCCTGTACGCTCTTAGAAATAACAAGCTTATTAAACAAAGAGAATATTTATAGCTAACGAGGAGTTATATATATTTTGACAGTCTCAGGGATACATGTTGGTTCCTGTTTGCACCGACATGTTATATAGTTGTGATATTCAGATTCTTCAAATAAGTACGGAACATAAGTTTATCATGATGTCCCAGAAAAAAGTTTAGGGTTTTTTTAGATAATTGTTGCCCATTTTAAGATTATCTCTTCACACCCGGATGGTGGGATTTAGTAGCTTCCCAGGGAGATAATGAATCATTAGAAACAAAACAGACCATCCATCAATCCAGTCAGCGAAGACGCAGCAAAATAAAGGTGAGCGTGAGTCGGCACACAGCGTACACGCCAACACGCACAGTGCAAACAAATGAAGGTTCTATAAACCAGGCAGTGTGTCACCCAAAGGTCGGTGGCTCCAAACCTCCATAAAAAACTGTGGCAGACACAATTTACCTCAGTGTTTACAAAGGCTGATCGTACAAATATCAAAGCAATCTATTTACAGAAATTAAACAGCAGCAGTAATAAACAAGAAGTGTAAAGACAAGACTTAAAGGTAGGTCTGGTACTTAATTACGATAAGATGCAACCCAATTGCCAGAATTGTTGGCAATATAATTATCTGCCTACCTTGGATATGTGGAAAGGCACAAGATATGTAAGACACAAAAAGCACTTGGTTAGGTTTAGGAAAAGATCACCTTTTTTGGCTTAAGCATCATGTTTTGGCCTGTATTGGAAACATTTACACACGTTTAAACTCAGACTAAAAGTCTCACATTAAAGTCAGGTCATGAACATGTAATGAAGAGATGTCAATATGGCACGCCGCCTAAGACGTGACGTGAAGAATGCCACATCAGTGGCTCGCAGAAATGGTAACTGCCAACCTTTTATCTTGTTGACTGGGCTGTGAGGTGGACAGAAACAGAGTAGTATACTTATGGCTCAGAGATAAAAATAAATAAATAAATTTTTAAAAAAGCATGCATTTAAAATTGTCCTCAAAGCATTCTGGATTGATTTGCAGTTGTGTCTGGACAAAGCTAAATGTTTGACAGCAGAATTGTGCCCCCAGAGTTTGGCCTACACCAAATATTAGCCTGATCAGATGACATCCTGAAATCGTTCTTTTTTTCCACCCCGGAATACTAATCGTCCTCAAGGTGACTGTGACCACGGGCCTGAGGCCAGCTCTGACAATGAGTAGCCATTCACACCAATATGAGATTTATATGCCATCACATTTATGTCAGTATTCAGTTAGCAGTGTTTTTAGCACCGCTGGGACACAATAGTATAAACAGTTTTTACTCATTCAAGGAGACAGTCAGCACTAAGGGCAGACGGATATCAAACCATATCCACTTATCCGCTCTCTCGTTTTTTTAACGATTCTGTCGGGCAGGATGCATAAAGCTCCAAAAATGCATCCTTGTCTCATGGCTCAGTTTGACAGGGGTCACTTCAGTGTCATTACTAATCAAACAAAACTGCCTTTTCTAACAGTTCCCTCTCTCACCGAACTGAATCAATCACCATCAATCACGATAGCCACAACAACCTTCGAACAAGCTGTGCAGTCATTCCCCAACTTCAAATTCACTTCTTTAAAGTGAATAAAAGGGTGACGCAACAGCTGAGATGTGAGGAAGTTATCCTCTCTTTATATGTGTCACTATCACTCCTGCCCCAGGCTTTCTCTGCCACAGATCCTAAATGAAAGCACAACAAAGCTGGTTCTGAGGACCCAACGGAGTGTCCAGACTATAGAATCCTTCTGTTGCATCATTGGCCCCATCGTTGACCCCGTGATTTCCCAGGCGACTCTGAGGTGAAACTCCAATAGACCATATATTCACACCGGGGCCATTTTTTGCTGACATCGTGCTCAGGGTGTGAAGGTCGAGCGGTGGGGTAATGATACGCTGCTGTGTCCCAGTTTGCTAGTTGCATAAACATAAGGAATCTGACAAATTGTCATCATTTCACTGCCTCCCAATTGATCAGCAATAAAACTCTGATTGGTAGTGAAAATCTGGAGGGGCATCGGGCCATACTTCAAGGTTAAACAACATATTTGATAACCTATTAGCTAACATTAGCATTCAACCACTTACTAACAAACAGTTTCACCTCCAGCTTTGAATAAATGTGTCCAAGATGTGTGTTGACGCCTTAGAATTAATTTACTTGCCTTACCTATCATCACTATGGCACTATCAAACAGTAACGCTATCTACGACATGTGTGAATACGTATATCAAATACTGTATGTTGTTTCACCTTGAATTACGGCCGGATGTCCCGCCGAATTTTCACTCTCCAGTGTTTTTTTAGCTGCTTGACAACCGCTAAACATTGAAATGATAAAGAATTGTCAGAGTTCTGATATTTAAAAGGACTTGCAACCAAAAAATCATGCCGATATGTTATGTGACTATTCTCCCTCAGCTCCGGCGATTATCGATGGTTTCATCAACGTTCTGATCGGCCGTGTTTGCATGAGGGTGTCCTTCACAGCCGCATGATCATTTGGAGCAGATGAAAAACTGGTTTAAAAACTTGTGCAATATAAGTGCTTAGTAAGCAGCCTGTGCAAGACTTATTCCAGGCTACATCACAGATTTGAACGCTTAGAACATTAAACCCTGCACTCTGTCACTGCTCGCACATTTGGGGGTTTAGGAGGTGTTAAGATGACAAGAACCGGGATGCAAGGGATTAAAAGACTGCAGATGATTCCTTTTTTTTTTTTTTAAATCCGTCTGTCTTTTAAATTTGCTTTGAAAACTCACAGCGAGGGATTACTCACAAGACAAGGGAAGTAAGGTGAAGAACTTGTCGTAGGGGTGGTTTGAAGTCCATACTGATAAAAATGGCCATAAGTCCCACGGAATAAACACAACCCCCTCAGCATGGGAAAATGATGCTTTGACCCCTCCTGAAAATATATCACAACTATGTAATTTCAATAATATTGATAACAATAAAAGCACTTGTGGCCCTGCAGCCCCTCAGCACTGGCACATGATGCGGGTACAGTGCATGTGTGGGAACCTGAACTTTGTCGCTGGTGACTGACCTCCTGTATGGAGTCAAACAAAGGATGTGTTAGCCATTTCTTTACTTCTTCCACTGAAATCATCAACAACAACAACAACAAACATTTATTGCCAGCACTCACACACCAACATTAACCAGTGTTTGCAGCAGCAAATGTAGATTCCCTTCGCAGAGTTCCTCCTCTGAAAATTGCTCTCGCGAAAATTCCATGTAGTTGTCCTCCCCAACGTTGTTACATTTTATATTCTTGCCCCTGTGAAAACTATGTCCACCCTGATTCTGATGTTTACTTGGGCTCTCCCGTTCGAAAGAATGACAGCAGCTACAACAGGTGGCTCTGGCATGTCATTGTTTCCCTACTTGATCTCTGCTGGCAGCCGTCGAGAGCTGAGGAAAAAGTGAACGATGGTCACACAACTGTGGTTTTCTGCGGTACATCATGTGAAAAAGGGAGCACATTATTGCAACGTGGACGGGCAGGAAATCAGGTACTGAGGCTTGAATGACGCAATGAGAATCAATTCTGGGCTACAACAACACAACAAGTGATTTTCTGCAAAGAAATCTGTTTTTAATTATCTCCCCTGGGGTTTTATTTAGAATACATTTACCTCTGCTAATTTGTGCTGACAGTTTCCGCACAACTCACCCCTCCTAATGCATAAAGCAACTTGAATACTTGGGAGAGAAAACTATTCTTGGTGAGGTTTAATCTCATTATAAATATTCATATTCTCACACAGGATGCTCACGTCTCTGTTGGACCATTTTGTGTTCCCCTCACCCTGAAGCTAAAAATACAAACAAGTCAAGAAAACTAAGGACTAAAACATTTGCAAACGTATTACTATTATTATCATCATTATTATTATTGGCAGTGAGTTTTACATTTTAATGTGCAGAGGTTTTTTTTTTATTATTATTTCCATGGTTATTTAAAACTTTTACAGACGCTCCTGACCCTGTTTCCTTTCTCCTATAAGAAAAAAAAAGTTGCACCTTGGGGATTTATTGGGAGCACGCACGCACGCACACACACAACATACCTCGAGTGCGCACGGCAGCTTTATCCCATTGAAGTTTATAGTCAGAGCGCAGCATGCTCATCCGGAGAGGTTGTCTTTTTGTTTTTTTCCCGCTCCATACACGTCTGGGAAAGAGAACATAACAAAAACGGGACTGTTTGTTTGTGTACGGTCGGGATTCGGCGCATGCATCCTCTCCACTCACCTGCATATTTTACGCGCGCCGCTGTCTCCAAGTCTCCGAGGCTCGTTTTTTTTTTTTTTTTTTTTTTTTTTTTTAATAAAAAAAGGCAACAACACAAAACATGATTATCTGGAAGTTGTGCTGCCACGCCTCACCTCTGACGGACACGCAGGGAGACTTTGATGTGTCAGATCGTCTACTCGCTCTGGTCCAATAAACTGGCTGCTAGTGAGGAGGAGCGCCTCGACCGCGTGACGGAGCTCTGCGCGTTCACGTGGAACCTATAAACACTCGTGGCGCGCAGAGCTGCGAGTCGTCGTGGAGAGAAAGACAGGAGAAGAGGATAATCACGGTGGAGAGGATTGTATCTGCCGCGTCCGCTGGAGATAAACCTGACAGGGATACCACAGGGACGCTCAAGTTGCCCTCAGCACAAACTGTTTCCCCCCTCTCTCTCCCTCTTGTGAAACACAGATGTCCAACTTAAGTGTTCAAGGCTGATGTGTGAGCAAGATGCAGCTGAACGAGACTGGAGTTCAGACCCTGGCTCCTGAGCCATGTGAGCAGCAACTACAACAGGAGGACAATGCTGGGGGCTCCATCGGCAACCTGTCGCTGCACTGCTGGCTGCAGCTCCTCACTAAGGAATCTATCATGGAATTCCAAGCAGACAGCTCCAGCCTGGTGGTGCGTGTGATGATCGCATGTGTCTACTCTATAGTCTGTGCACTCGGGCTGGTGGGAAACGCGCTGGCTCTGTATCTGCTGCACTCGCGCTACAGGCAGAAGCAGTCCTCCATCAACTGCTTTGTGATGGGACTGGCCATCACTGACCTCCAGTTTGTTCTGACCCTGCCTTTCTGGGCTGTGGACACGGCCCTGGACTTCCGCTGGCCGTTTGGCCGCGTCATGTGCAAAATCATCAGCTCTGTCACCACCATGAACATGTACGCCAGCGTGTTCTTCCTCACTGCGATGAGCATGGCGCGCTATTACTCCATCTCCTCTGCGCTGAAGATGCACAGCCGGCGGGCAGCGGCCACTAGGGCCAAGTGGACGAGCCTGGGCATCTGGGCTGTCTCTCTCCTGGCCACTCTGCCTCACGCTATCTACTCCACCAGCGCGCAGGTGTCAGATGAGGAGCTTTGCCTGGTGCGTTTCCCAGACTCAGGCAGCTGGGATCCACAGCTGCTTTTGGGTCTATACCAGCTGCAAAAGGTCCTGCTGGGCTTCCTCATTCCTCTGATCATAATCACTGTCTGCTACCTGCTGCTGCTGCGCCTAATCCTCAGCCGGCGTATCACAGGTGCAGCGGGCCCCGAGGTGGAGCAGGGCCGGCAAAACCGCCGTTCCAGAGTGACCAAATCGATTGTCATTGTGGTTCTGTCGTTCTTTCTCTGCTGGCTCCCCAATCAGGCGCTCACACTGTGGGGGGTGCTGATAAAGTTTGACCTCGTGCCCTTCAGCAAGGCCTTCTACAATGTGCAGGCCTACGCCTTCCCCCTGACCGTGTGTTTGGCACACACCAACAGCTGCCTCAACCCTGTGCTCTACTGCCTGATTCGCCGAGAGTTTCGGGCTGGCCTCAAAGAGCTCCTCCTCCACGCCACGCCATCCTTCAGGAGCCTGACCCATCTGCTGCGGCACAAGACCAAAGTGGCTGAGGCGCCGCCGGTTCTAGTGCTGGTCCAAATGGATGTGTGACTGTGACAGAGGAATGAAAGGGGTGAAGAAGAGAGAACTCGTCTTTGGTACTTTTGATCCGAAGCTGTTGACCATGATGGTGCATTCATCTGAGCCCTGTCAGCACAGAATACGAAACACCTTTTTGTCTTCTGGAAACAACATAATCACAATGGACTGCTCAGTGGGATGTGCCCCACTTTCACCGCATGCTCCCAGATTGACTCGCAAATTGTTATACAATGACTCTCACTCTTTCACTTTTTCTCCGCGTCTCTCTCTGTGTCTCTGTGCTGCTGACAGGCAGTAGGAGGGCTGCTCATCCAGTAATTTGTCATGAATATGTATAGCTGTCAATCGTAAATTCAAATAGACGCACTCAGAGGCTTTTGAAAGTTCGCGAGAAAATAAAAAAGAATCAGAATGCGAATCTGGTGCATTTCCATAAATAGTTTTGAACGAGGCTACGTGAATCGTAATTTCATGCGTGGATGTGTAAGTAAACAGAGGTGAGAGGTAAACAAACCAGGAGACAAAATGGCGAGAGTTACTTTCGAAAGGGCGAGTTGCAAAGCTAGCATTCAGCTGTGACCGTGCTGTCCAGAGGACGACGGAAGAAATGCACGGAAACAGCTGACCAGTCATATCGAATGTTCGCTCAGTCAGAGTTTATTTGGCAAATTCAGTTTCCATCAAACGTTTTGTGCATTAACTCTGACTCGCATAAAACAAAATAAAAACACACCTCAGACGGGCGTACAAACCTTTTTTGCGAATTAGAGGACGTTTTTTCAATTTTTGATTTTGCCGTTTCCATAAAATTTGCCCATAGAAAAATCTTTGTGGAAACACAGCTAGTGTACTCCTAAATTAAAATCTGCCACAGCATCTGGGATTAGACTTTACCATGGATTTGCTTGGACAAGAACGAGAGTAAATCATGACCAAGATGTTTAAACCCCCCCTTTAGTGAAACGAAGAAAGAACCTGAGTGATGAGGAGGTCACACAGTGTGCCGGCCAGTTCCTGTGTTTGTGTTTGTTCTGTGGTGTAATGGTGTGCATTGTTTCATACAGTGAGAGCAAACAGGAAAATGTGAAACCTAAATGAATAGTGGTCTTTGCTGCATCTAAAAGACAGCGTAAACAGCAAGGTAGGTGAACGGCCTAATGAGATATAGCTTTTGAATAGAGGCAAGGTCAAACACTGTGCTACATCGTGCAGTTTATTCATGAGAAAGGAAAAGCAGAGTGGTTGCTGGGTTCGTGCCTTGGAACGGTGAAAAAAATAAGAGAAAAACATCAAGAGAAGGCAAAAGGAGTCAAATCAGTTTGCTTGTCCTTTTTAAAGGCAAGACGGCACGACACGATCAACACGATTCACAGTTTATAGTTTGTGAGCTGAATGTTGCCCTGGTTAGAAATGGCAGATTTTTATCTTCTGCGCAACAAATCGGCGATCACAGATGCAACATCTGGGTGCAGCTTTCTCGTAGATGAAGATGCGTCAGATTGATTAGCATAATGAATCATTTAGAATTTTGCATTAAATTTAAAGATTGTATATGTCTTTGCCGCAAATTTAAACCAGGCCAATTGTAAGAGTGGATTGTATCCACTGACGCAGGCACCAGTCTCTGTTAAATCACATAGTTATCGATGTTGAAGGAGCACACACGGACTGAGTTGATCTGACATGACGATGTAATCTTTTGTGAATATGTTGTCTTCTCTGTATTCTATCGCGGCTGTGGCCATCATCGTGTTATTTTCTAGAGGAGAAATTGTTTGTTTTGATGTGTCAGTGGAAAATAATATGAATTGGCACAGTGTCAATGAAAATAAAGTAATGATTAAATTAAGACCTTGTCATTAACTGGCTGGAATGTTTGGGCCAAGTTGGCATTCAGAGCACATACATGGGGAGGTGAAATATGCAGATGCACGGCTGACTGAAAAATAAAGTGGGAATAATGTTGCTGAAAAATAATCCTGTAGAGACTGAAAGGCATCACATACAGAGAGAGTCACTCCTCTCTTCTTTTATTAATGGTATTTAATTGTCTTCCTCGGCGTTTGTGCAGCAGCTCTTCAACCACTCACAAAATCAGCACTGCGCTGCACAAATAATCCACAAACAAGGCTTCTGACTGAAGTGCTGTGAACAAGAGGTGCTGTCAGATAGAGTGGATAGCTTTTCTTAATCCCCTTTGATGAGCTGGGGTGAAATGAGAATTAGATTTTTTCATTTTTAATCAAAGCTCCTCTGACACAGAGGGAAGGTTTGACAAAGCACACTCAAAATATTTCTTACTTAAACACCCTGGAGTGATATTTAATTAGTCAGGAATGTTATTTTGAATGTAACACGACGCTTTTGCTAAACAACACTCTCGGTATTAGAGTTCCTCTGGTTAAAACTGTATGTAATGTAATTATTGGTTGGTTACTGTCTCAGGTCCCCACATGAGCAGTAACTCAGTTTATTTGTTGATTGATATCTGGTAATTAAACTAAAGGGTAATCTTTTGTAATCTATTTAACTGCGTCCAGTGATGTCACTCAGGGTTGAGATTGCATTGTGGGTAATGTAGTTGCCAGGTTTTACATGCAGAATATAAAAAGGTGATCATTAGTTCTGCTGTATCGATTTTTCCAGTGACATCACTGGTGGCAATTTATCAGATTACATGCCTCTGGAGCCACAAAAGATGTTACACTGCTTTGTCATATATTCTGTAGTACTGTCCTCCCCAAGACCTGTAAACACACTTAATGAGTAAATTTGATGGAGCTGCCCTTCAAATTGATTGCTCATTTGTGTAAGAATATGCACCACTAGTGGATGAAGTGATTAGAGCATCAAAGCTCCTCTATAATGACATACTCAGTCTTGCATAGCACCCTGTGTCAATTAACATCTTCACATTTTGTCTTCCATATTGTGTTAACATGGAGCATATTGGTAAATAAATGTGTGTTAAATCAAATGTACATGGAATAAGTGACAAAAGCAATCCTTGAATCAGACAGTATTCCAGCCGGGAGGTCCTGGTTGGTTCCTGAAGCTCGAGACAAAATATAATTAATCTGCCATTGGTAGACTGCTGAGTGTGAATGCAGCATGGTACATATATAATGGAAAGAGACAGAGGAGGGCAGCCAACAGGAGCCAGTAGTTTATTTTTGCCCCAGGGCCCCCTGGTGGGATAATCCAGCCATGCTGGGGACATTAGTGATTTCTGTGAACAACAGAATCAGTGCTTTTTGTGACCATTACTCGGTCAATCAGAGTTTAAGTGTACTTGAATGATCAGTTGTGTGTCCAGGCATTTCTGGATGAATTATTTGTAATAATACCATTAAAACTTCAGGGGCCTTATTATGCAGAACATGGATTGCAATCATGAAACTTCAGAGCTTTTTCACTCGCAGTCTTACACCATTTGTATGCAAACATCTTCTGCATAAAAAGCACAGCCGGCAGAGTCTGTCAGACCGGCTTCTCTGCTGGCATGAGCAGATTTTAAAATCTGTGCCTCACATTAGTGCTGATCCTCCATGAAAAAACACTGGAATCAAACCAGGAATCTTTAAACACTTAGTCTGTTGCTTTCATAATCAGCTGTGGAGGATCACTTTTGTAATTACCCATACCAGCATGATTTGTAGCTTCAGTGCATGCATCGAGTAAAGCCTGCTGGGCAAACCACAGAAAACGGTTCAGGGTTAGCCGCCTTCCAATAACAACCTGGCAGGCCCTTTGGCCAAAAGCCAAATCGCCCTCAATTAAAAAACTCAGCAAGCAAAGCTCATAAAACAATAATGAACAAATGCCCTTTAGGGAATATCTATTTAGCATGAATGTGTTATCTTTAATAGGTTTCCTGTGCCTAGGCAGCTGCCCAAGACAGAAAAGAGGGAATAAACAATGTTTGCTTTTACTTAAATGACACCTGATCCATATTTTGATATCCCTCTTTCTCTGCGAGTTGTGTCTGTAACCACGTACACAAAAATATTTTTCACAGAGGTACAACCTCCAGATATTCATCTTTCTCTCTTAAGCCTCGTTGGCATCTGTTGCATATGGATGGACTGAGCAAGAGAATAGATTGAAGACGTATGTACACAGAACCAGCCAAGGGTAACCTAACAATAACTTTCCATTTAAAGTGAATAAATGTTATGTAAAAGTCAACACCTGAGAGGGACTGGACCAAAGACTTTTTACAATCAAAGGGAAAAGATGCCTGTAGGGCAGAACACGTACGACTGGCTGACTCAAAAGGATGCAAAAGGCAACACAAAGACTTTGAGCTCTTGTTTTATCCAGTACAATACAGTTGATTATATATTTTATATTGCGCTATGCTTTGGCTGTTATTCAAAGAACTGCTTCTCTGACTGCGCTCACATCTGCTTCATGCATACAGAGAGCCAAAGCATCTTTTTTCACCTCGCTGTCACCTTTTCTCTTTCTCTAAACGGAAGCATTTGATGAGAATACAAACTTACACATAGACGCACACTGTTACAAAAGAGTACACAAACTTCTAAGAGCAAGCTAATAGACTTATCAACATGCACTTTGTCACTATTCATGTCAGACTGTTTGATCAATACTCATCCAAGTTTCCCCTGGGACAGGAAGCGGTAGTAGAAGGTCGCCCAACACCCTTGGCGCTGACCTTTCTCTCAGGCCTAATGGTAACCCAACAACACTGGCATCTTTAGAATATTTAATTGTCCCTCATTAGCGTTAAACAGGCTCAGACTCGGCGGAGGGCAACTTGACTTTTTCAACCACGGATGGGATTATTTAGAAGCAGGTGAGACACATAGCATGTTAATGCCATGCAGTTTCCATCAAAAGCCCCCTGGGGTGAAAGAAACCCCATACGGCTGATTCGATTATCTATACATGTACGACAGCAAACTGGGCAGCTCATGTATGGCGAGTTTTTTTGTATAGCAGTTTTCAACTGAAGGGGAATACAAAGTGCTGCACAAAAGATAGAAAGGCATTGAGAAAATATGTAAAAGATACTCAGGGCAATAAAAAAAGGCAATTTGAAATGACAAAGAAAGGATTTTGATGGAAAGATCTCAGAGCTGTCTCTGACATTTGAAAAGGGAAGCGGGGATGCTCATTAGTTAACCATGAGAAACAAGTGTCGGTGAGTACAACGACAATTTGTCTCTTCCCTTTGTAAGTTTAATCCTTTATTTTTGTGATGACAAACTCCCTCATTTTTTTTCCCCACATCCTCAGACCTAAACCTCTGAAAAAGTATTATGCCTGTTAAGGTCAAACATGGAGCCAATGGTTCCAGTGGTGTACCAGCCTTCTGCACATGGGACCTTTGTTGTCAGGTGGTTAACGCTGTTAAACAATCTCCAGGCAACAAAAAATTGATTACGTAACATAAGTCCCACAACATTACATTACGTAAAATCACAAAATACTGAGTTGCATTACGGTGTATCATATTATGTTGTGTTAGGTTGCTTTGTTTTAGGATGCATTGTGTTGCATAAGTGTGCCCCTACAGTGTGTGCCGCCATGATATGTTGCAAAAGGTTATGTTGTGAATGTTTCATATGGGACACAAACAGCTGTCTCCAAAGTAAAAGTCTGGGTGTGGCTCCCTTCAGGGCTTATAATGAAGCCAAAACCAGACCTCCTTATTGAAATAATGTTTACCTGTGGTACAAAATTAGTTTAGGTCTCTATAGCTAATTACCCTGTTAATGACAAATGAAGCTCCAGTGAAAGTTCAGGCAGCAAGGCTGATCTTTTGCATGCTTCGTCCTTACTTTATTTCTTATATCATCCTTTATTTCACTCCTCTCACTCATAATTGCCTATTATCTGGGGTCGTCAATTGATATCAGCTGCTCACGTCAGCCTGGCACATCTATACAATGGCACGGCGACACACCTTCACTGTTGGTCGGTCATCTTGCTGCTGTGGTTTTCAATACGATTGTCTCCTGCCTGTTGTTCATTCCTGCTGCTGTCTTGCACACGTCCTCCACCTACCGAACACCGGCCAGTCTTTGCAGATTCACCAGCTTTATCATTTCATCAGCTTCATTGTTTCATCAGCCAATCTGTCTCATAAGAGTCTTCTTGCTGCTGCTGCTCAGGGCAGCCCCCCTTCACTCACGAAATCTCCCTGTGGAGTCTAAGCACCTAAGACTTTCTGACAAGACTCTGTCAGTCTTGTCTGATGTAATAAACACTTTCTTTACTTCGTTCACTTGTCTCTCCTGATTGAACTACTGAGGGTATTAAATTTTGAATAACTCACTTAAAGTTATACATAAATAAGCACATGTGTGTGTTAAGCGACAGCTAGCTGTTAGCTGTCTAGCTAGTTATCAGCAACCAGGCTTTCTTTGGCCCACCACCGCTCCACCTCTTTGCCTATTTTTGGGTCAGCAAGAACCTAAATGGAGTCAAGCACTGCCATGATGGTGAGAGCCAGAGCCACTACACTGAGTTTGTCAATGGCTCCTCAGAAACCTATGAGTGATGTCACTGAAATCACATTAGTGTCTATGTGATGGACTCAGCCATTTACCCCAAACTCTTCCTTATCCAGACTTCCTCTACGACCGTATGACACCTGACTTCCTCCTTTGCTTCGATCACAATCACTTCAGCCATGAGAGATCATCACTTAACAATTAACGTAAAAATGAGTCATAATAAGCTTCTTGCATGGACGACCGCAGAGGACTGGCTGCTATTAATTTCAAAGCCCTCTTTGTAATTCAATCCATTATCTACGGGCATTTATCTCAAACGGCTCTCTCAAATGAGAATCATATTCCTAAAAAGCTTTTCTATTATTTTTTTTTTACAAACTCACCAGGCCACAATTTAGTAATCATTCAAAGCAGCACCTTACTCTCTGTGGGGGTTGTTTTCACTTCCATTATATTTTATTCACGTTTCCTTGAAGAGTTTGAAGATTTTCAATCAGCTGTGGCCCCATTTTTTTTCCTGGTCATATCCAGTTGGACAGTCGCGCCCATATCTTCAAAAGTCCATCACTGAATTCAATTTATCCTCCTAAAGCGACAGAATGCTTATCTCTGTGACTATTAAGAGGTCTCATGAGTGTTGAGCGCTAACACAGAGTGGGAGGCTGACTCTCTTTCCCTCTCCTGCTCTCTTCCTGGCTTCCTGCTTTGCTAATAACTCGGCTTGTGATGATCACTTCTTACCTGTTGCACTTCATGATTAAAATTCTGCCCGAATTTTTGCCCAGGGTTTTTTTCGATCAGTATGTGTGCTGTCTGGCCATGATCAAAGTAAGACAGGAACTTATGGCATTTTGACTTGGCAAATGTTGGTTCTCGCTCTGCTGCTGCCCACACAGAGACCTTGAGACTAAAGCTTCTTATGTGGCTTTCTTTAACAGACCTAAGAGGGGAGAGGGAGCACAAACCAATCAGAACAGAAACACAAAGTTCAGATAGATTTAATGACTCAAGGTTGCCCTGACAGTTTTCAGTAAAGTCTTGTTGCCTCACTTGTCTGACTGCTTGTTTCAGTCACTCGAGTGTCTTGGCAGCTTTGCGCCCTGCATGCTGTAGGCACCTTGGAAGGATAAGATTCAGGAATCCTGATTTCTTTTATTGCCCCCGATAGGAAACAAGTCATTGTGAAGCAACCAGAATCGCATCCTGAAATAGATCAGAAAGTTCCCCAGGTAAGTTGGAGGTTATATACGCAGGAAGTCTCAGCCTGAACATGAAAGTCAGCATGTCAAAAGTTATGAATCGTGCACGTGTTGAATACTTTTTCGCAGCTTGTATTCAGTTAAAGGTGAAAAGGTGATCATCTTCTGTCAAGACGATTTGGTGCATAGGTTCATATAGGAGGAAAGACAGAGTGAACAGAAGTGTAGAGTTAGGATGTAACTTGTCTGACTCACTGGATGTGGATTGTGAGCATAAACCTGGAGCTGACTAATACATTCATTCTCCTCTTCTTCACAGACGGACCTCTCTCCAGCATGTCTTAACACAGACCAAGAATCTATACCTAAAATAGCAGTTCTGTGTAACTGTACACTGGCACAGCATTGCTTTTAGCCAGAGGTTAATGTGCTCACAATGATAATGATGGTATGTTGATGCTTAGGATATAAAACCTTTACCATGACTGTCTTAATTAAGTGTTAGCATGCTAGCATTTGCTAATAAGCACTCAACAAAAAGTAACGCCGGGGGCTGAAGAAGAATAATTGTAACTAGGCTTCATCCTCTGTGACTGTGGGTGTCTGCTCAGATGTCATAGAAGTACAACAGTTGTTGAGATACTTCAGTCTGAACCGTGGTGGGATCAACAAGCCATCAGACAGACTTGCACTGTCAAGGAGATAAAATGAGTTGAAGCCTTTTAATTGATGCTGACCTGTTTATGTTTTAAATTATACTGACCTGCGTTCATTTCACAAAAAGTGTTTACGGTTAATTGCAACGGCTCCGGGCGTGAACATTGCGGTCTGGTTGACCTTTCCCTGCTGATAATGATCTCGACCTGCCTTGAAGAACATAGATAAGCTCAAATACCAGCCAGTGTTTCAGGCTTTATCTGTTCTCCCTTGCCATGTAATGAAGCTCGGGTTACAACAAAGAAAGCTTTAGATACAACAAGCCAGAACAGGACAGACCCTTTCGTCCATATCTGGACCCATTATTATCACACACACCAGGCTAAGCTGAGAAGGCAGGTGAATAGAGCGCAGATCAACCTCCTATGCATAGAGCTATGTTTGCCAGGTATGAAACAACAGTTCTTCCTTTCTGACACCTTGTCATTTTGTAGTCTTTTTTATGTCAGTACAATTACTTAACAGATGTTGAAAAACGAGTGGGCTGAATAAAGATAATTAGAATCAGACTGCTACCAGCATGGCTCTGTGAATGGCAGTGTTGGATGCTCTGGAGTGAAATATCTCAACAACTACTGGATGGATTGCCATGAAATTTACAACAGAAATGCACGTCACCCTCAGATTGAACTGTAATGATTTTGGTAATTTCTTAACTTTTCAATTTGGCCAGTACTGGTAATTTATGACCACATACTTGCAAAGCTGATGACATTTCCATCAGACTCAAATGTACTTCATATGTATGCTGATAATCAAAAGTTAGCACGATAACATTCTATTTAGTCTTGTTATTTAAAGCTCCAGTGTGTAGGATTTAGGGGAATTATTGGCAGTGATGTTATCATTAGTGTATAATCACCTTAAAAAATAAATTGGTGTGGTTTTCTTACGTTGGAATGAGCCCTTTTTATCAAACAGCGGGTCTGCTTTCGGAGCTATGGTTGTGAACGTGTTCCGGGGCCGGAGCACATTAACTGTACCTAATTGGTATGCAATAGGTCACAATGTGATTGGTTCAGCATGAACCTTGGTAGCTTCGCATTCCCGTTTCCTCTGACAGTTGTGGGAAGACATCATGGCTTTAGGTAAAACAGATTTGCTCTACACTGGAAGCAAAACCTAATCTCCCATATGAAGGTCTTAGGTGTGACCCACTCTTCTAGCCCAGATGCATCTGTTATGCTTTGCTTACTGGTTACTGACATACATCATTATGTAATTTTTATGCTTATTTTTAAGCAAAACCATGATCTTTTCCCCAACCTAAACCAGTAGTTATTGATCCTAAACTCAACCAAAATGTAACCAAACTGCAACCTTTCTCAGGATTAGCTATATAATGTACCCAACATAGCCCGGTATGAACAAACTAACCACTGGCTCCAGTTTTTCATGTTTGGAGCTGCCACCAGGGTAGGGTAGGCTGATCTGCAATCTGCAAAGTCATCGCTAGATGCCACTAAATCCTACAAACTGAAACTTTGGATTTTTTTCTAATGTCTCTTAAATGGGGACAAAAGAGGCATTGCCTTCGCTGCTGCTGTTAATGATCATGATGATGACCATAACCATCAGCATCATCATCATCTTGCAACATCATCAGTATCATCATTATGTACCATGGCCCACTGCTACCACTGAGCAAGCTTTTCAGGAAGCCAGCTGACAGGCTAGCTTTGCAAATTAAAAACGCCTGCAAAATGATTAAAAACAAAATGGTATATATATATATCGATAAACGTGTACTGTAGAGATGTCACCGTAAGCAATATGATGTGCATCTTGTAGAGCAGCAACAAACATTGTGCGAGTGGAGAATAGCTGCCTGAGCAATGTACATTTGTATTAAGTGCACCTGTATAAGAAATGCATTAAAAATATAGTGTCTTACAAAAGCTTGGTTTTGTAACTGGAAAGACACTGAATGTATTGTGCAATGCCTTTTGAAGATGTTAAGGTTCAAGGAATGAATTTCATACTGGCTGCATATGCAGAAAAACACATTAAGAAGGCAAGGTATTAGTATGGGCTGTACAACAGAGCATTTCAAGGTTATTTTGAGTCCCTCTGAAAAGCACATGTTCTTGCCTTATTTGTTACCGACATGTAAAAGATGTTGACCTACTTGCTGGTTCAATCGAAAGTTTTGTGCTCTCAGATGGAAAATAGAAATAAATACTGACTGACACATTGCAGGTAAATGAATGAACATTATGTCCCCACCCCCCACCCCCCCACCCAACTCTCAGCCCTACTTTATATCTATTGCATGATGAACTGAGTTGTTGGTAGAATACTGAAGTGTATTGCTGCTCTCATCAACACAGAGTGAGCACAGATGGTGATTATGTTGATGACTTCACAATGTATATATGAGGCTTTCAATCGTGGAGTATGACATGATTCAGATATGATGTTCATCTCCAGATTCATGACACCTTTGGTTTCAATATGAATATGATAATAACCAGTCTATGAATATAGCCTTTTAAGACCTTGTTGTAAGGCAGTGTGAAAATGAAATTTAAAGAAAAACTCAGAATTCTGAATTATTAACAAAAGGACCCAGCACTTTTTCCCCGCTTATACCTCACTCTGCAGGTACTCATGTACCTATGATCTTTAAAACTGAGAGAGAGTTACTGCAGTTATTCAATTTATATTTCCTGACCTTTACACAGACATGTTTTTCAGCCTTTTCAAAGAGGATGGCACTCTCCTTAAGGTTTTCCATGGGGCTCTGAAAGATGATTCACAAGTCAGATTCCTCCAGAGACTGAAAGCCCTGAAATGTAGGTCAGGCATTTTCTCGCTGTGCATCAGCTCTTACTGCAGCTATGATCCATTGTCAGCTCAGGGATTCAGGGATATTTGTCACTTTTGCCCATATTAGCAAGCAGGTAAAAGACAAATGTAAGCATCAAAAAGGAAAAACAAAAAACATCCCTGTTCTTTCCTGTTGGTGAAATAAGATGTAATGCATATATACTGGGGAACAGCAAGGCCATTAAAATGAGGAAATGTAAAAAATACGATGAACACATGCAGACACACACTCGCACTGAAATTCTTAAAAGGATTAAAAACACAGCTTAGAGGTTTTCAGTGGGCGCACAAGTCAACTCTGTTTTCCCTTGTTGTGGGCTTGTTTGTTATCTCCTAAGAGAGAGACTTCACAGAAGGCTGAGGCCGCGCCTGGTGAGCGCTGCGTTTTTTCTTCATTTGCTGAGAGAAACCAGATCAGCCAGCTGTGCCTTGCCATGCACTGCTCTGTGTTAACTGGGGACATCCCGAGCTCAGTTGCTAGAGAAATTAAACAAGGTCACCTCGAGCAGGAAATTATTTTGATATGGACTGAGATTAAAACAGCTACTTAAGTTACTTAATTAATCATTCTAACAAGGATCTGATAACAGTTGCTTCGTGTTTCATTGAGCACTCTTCTTCCTGTATAATCGTAACTACTAATCAATTTGAACGAGGGCTGAGTATTTTTTGTATCGATTAAATCTGATCATTATTTTCTTGACTGATTGTTTGGTTTGTAAAATGCCAGAAAAAGTACACAATCTGAGGAAGTAGAAAGTGAAACATTACACATGAGATATAATTACCAAATTAAACAGAAAATCAACAAACCAAAAAAACAACAACAGAGAAACAGTTTCATATCAAAGAAGAACAAAAAAAACTGCTAAATATTTATCAAAAAAATAACTGATTATCAAAATATGTGCTGTTTAACTCTCCGTGGTTCGACTGATTGATTAATCAAGTGACCATTGCAGCTCTACTATATACCCCAGTTCATTCTCACTCCGTAATCAGTGGCCTTAAAGTGAAACTCTCGCCAAAATGCAACCTAGGGTCTTTTTGTGAATGTACCCGAGACAAACGTTCGTTTAAAAGCATAATTACAATGAAAGCGACATATTGAAGATTGACCGTATTTTAGTTTTCGGGAGTGAGAATTGCATCAAACTGTCATCAGTTAAGAGACAATTCTGTAAGCTTCTTTTGTAAAGTTTAATGGGAAACAGTTTTGCATTCTTTTCAACTCTATAAATCTATTCAGCAAATTCAGCAGCAGATCTCAATCTTTGCTAAATCTTTCCGGTCGGCTACATGCTTTGGATTAAACTACACTCCAAGTTTAAGACCACAGTCCTTCAGGAACAGTCTTCTGCCTTTGATACCAGTCCCTGTTCTATGAAACTTCCCCCTCTGTCTGACTGGGGACTATATGAAAATGTGGCAAATGAGTTTTCCATGCAGATGAGACTTCATGAGATTAAAGCAGCATATTAAGCTTATAATGAAAAAGAATAGAGAAGCAGCAGGAGAAAACAGTCAGGCAGGCAGGGAGAGAGAAAGGCTGCATGACTGATCTGAGAAATCACTAAGATTGCGGCTCAGTAAATCGTCAGGCAAACAGAAAGCAATTTAGTTCTGTGTTTGTAAGGTTAGTAATGACAATATTCAATTACCCGGTCTATTGTGTTGGGTTGTGTTAAAAATGTCTAAGGCATGGTGTTGGATGGAAACTGCTGAAGAACGACAAGATATGATATGTCATATCCACACCGTAATGCAGTAGGTTAAGATGCTCTCGATGGTAGAGCGGTAGAAAGTCACCAGCAACTTCTCGCGGATGTTAATTTTCCTATCAAATTGAAATCATGTAAAAATCTAAAATTTATGTGCACGAACCATAGCTCACCAAAGCGTGTTACATACCCGCCAGTTCACTGTGTCAGTCTCACTGCCTAGGTGTGAAAAGTACACAATGAAGTTGCAATAACATTAAAGCTTTTTCCAGTTAGACTTTCAAAATAAAGCTAGCTGAGAAATGGCTCAGGTGAAGGTTGCAGTTGGGTTAGGTTTAGGCACCATTACTACTCGGTTAGGTTTAGGAAGTGCAGGATTTGGGCTAAAATCAGTTACATACATAGAGATACATAAGTTGAGTATGTTGTGTGAGTTACCTCACAAACTTAATTTAAAACAAGTTAACGTTAACTTTTGGTTTCACACGGGACACAAACCCAAAGTCTCCTGTCTGAAAGACCTGTGTTTGACCAATTCATCAACCCTGTCCTCCTCAAGTAGATCAGGGGATCGATTACATGCTTTGGCATAGTATTGTTGCTATTTGGCACTAATAAAGTTACAAATCCTGGCAATTCATAAATAAATACTACCTCTCGTCACTTCCTAACAAGAATTCTGTAAATGTGTTTGTGAAGGTTATTTCTTTGTTGTCAACTGAATTCGGTCCAGATGCTGCCAGAAGCTAAGTGGTCAAACACTTTGTCCACTACAAGGTTCTTCCTAATTAATTATAGTAAACATTCAAAGTTTCTTTTTTTTTTCCATCAAATGATGCTCTGATCCACTGAGGATGGCAGCCAATTTCCAGCCTGTCTGACACATCACATCCAGGGAAAAAAAGACACATTTATCAGTTTGTCATATGAGCTGCTGGCTCTGTGACTCTGAGAGAGGATGTTGATTAAAGCCTTCTTCAGCCGACACCGTCAGAGTGCTATCATGTTTAACCAATACCCTGTTAGTGTAGACACTTAATCAATGGCTGTCATGGTATCCAGGGATCAAGACCTTACCATTCATCAACTGCAGTGCTGTACATATCCAGCAAGTCGACCTCCTCATGACATATTTTCCCGCAACCCTCTATTTCCTGCACTCCAAGGATGATGGTTTTGTCTTAAAGCAGATGGGTTGTTATGAATAATGGAATCACTAAAGAAATTAGATGAGAGTTATGATGGCCAACAACAATATCAACCCTGGTGTGAACAACTTCTATTATCCGCACACAAACAATGGCAAAGAGGAGGCATGTCAATCTTGTTGTCGAGTGGTTTTTCATTTCTCTGACAGTCTGGCATGAGAAAATTGAAATTTCTATGTATGTACAACCTTGAATTGGATGTTATTTGCTATTCATAGATATCCAGAGCTCATGTTAAATTGTTATTTAGCCTGTCAAGGATAGTGTGGTCTGCCTGGCTGGGTGACAATTGAGCCGTCTGGCCATGACAGTGTTTGAGACCTTGTATTCTGTTCTGCGCATCCATGTACACTTCGCTTTTTTTTAAATACAGCACACATTTGCCTGAAAAATGTGTTCAAGAACCATAATTACCACCTTTGCTTTTATGCTTCCACAAAGCACTCAAGTTGCAATTTATATCCATCTAAAAATGGTGAATGCAGCTTGTTCACAGAGGATTTTTATCATGTCCCAACTCTTGAGGAATTTGGTTTTTAAAAAGGACTGAGCACGCAACAGTGAAAGCCAGCTCTGAAGTGCCATTACAGCAGAAAGGTTCTCTTTTTATGAATGACTTGAATTGGATGAATTTGCCTACCTGGACTTTGAAACAGCACTAATAAACATTTTATACCATCAATTATAATACTGAAGGGATTCCTCGTTGTAACAAACCCAGATCATTTTTAACTGTCTATGACGTTCCAACTCTACAGAGTGTTTAGTGTCTTTAAGCTTGTGGTTTTGGTTCACCAGCCAACAATGTTACTATTGAGGACATTCTTAATAACATGGTAGCATTCTGAAGTCTGTTTGCCTGATGTTTGCCAAGAAATTTTCAGGCACATAACCTTTCTTTAGAGTTTATCTTTGCAGTTCCTGGTAATTGGATTATGTGACCTTTGGAGAAAGTCAGGCTAGCTAGGCATAGCATGGCTGCATGGCTTTATGTAGCTATATTTTGATCGTAAGGATACATTTTGTTCTTCGCATGTAACTCTTTTAAAGAAAGCAAGTAAGAGTGTTACAGATAATGTCAAACTTTTCCTTTAAGAATCAAACACTCAACACAGTTACTCAAAACGTATACCTGCATTCATGACCTTCACGTTCCACACACCAAGAAGAACTTCTTACAAGGGGTGGACTGTGTCAGAGAGGTGTTGATTCATTGCTGATCTTTGTTTTGTACTGACACGTGTTACTCTTACTTCAGTTTTCATATATTTTGTTGGGGTAAAACCATACTTGCCAACATTGGGTTGTGAAAAATAGGGAGATTTTTTTCATTGGTGTATCGGCCCAAGTAACAAGGTTCCTTCGCCAGGTGTGTGATTTATTTGTCATAATTTCTTGCCTTGTATATCAAACCACACATTTTGAAAAAAATTTCAAAAATTTTGAAAAATGACCCTTTAAATCTCACCTACTCGTGAGATTTTGGAAAATAAAATCATTTTCAGAATTTCAGAATCAGAATCTAAGACATGAGACAAAATAGTGTAGAAGCTGACATTGCTGCTTGAAAATATGTTCATCCTGAGCATTTCAGAAGTCAGTGAGCCACATGCCATGGAAGCTATTGAGAAAAATAATCATAATTTCTGCATATTAATATTCATATTAAATAGAGGAAGCACTAAAATACAATAACAATAGTGTCTTACTCGTCCAGTTTACTGATACAATCTGCAGCTGGTTTGGAGTCACTGGGTCACATGACATGAAAGATATTCTAAAAAACAGCAGTTATTTTGTATTAATATATTTATGCTAAGTAATTTAATGACAGTCCCTAAATCAGTCTCCGGTGATTCAGCGCAAGGCTCTGAGAGGTGAGCGAACCGTCCTCCTGCTGCTGACACTGGGGGAACCTCAGTAAAGTCTCAGCTGGACCCGAGTAGATATCCACAGAATACTGTGTGCAACTGAAATTCCCCATTCGCTCGTGATATTAAACAGACAAAAATCACGTCATCATCAAAATCAAATGATTTTGGCAGACCAGGGTTGCCAGATACTGCAACAAATATAGGGACACAATCTTACTTGTTTCCTTTACTGTAAAATCGGGAGATTAACAGGAGAAATTACTGACCGGGAGCGTCGAGGGAGATAGGGTTAAAAATCGGGAGTCTCCCGCGTGAATCGGGAGAGTTGGCAACTATGGTAAAACACATGTGAAAAATTAGGTCTTGAGGACTCTGCAACTGTGGAAAACTTCCTTAACCTCCTGCAGTTTTTTTACTGAGCTAAGAGGGGAGTGCTGGGCTCAGTCTCAAAGGATTTGGAAGGCTTGAAATTCCCTGCAACACTTAGGCCTATATGTTGGCATCTCTTCAGCTTTTAATGTGATTTAACCTCATATCCCGGCAGGGTAACTGCCAACCTATTTTGGCATGATATTTTTATTATAGGATGGATTTTAGATCTGACTAGCAGAAGTCAGAATAAATGATGTTTCTGTCTGAGGAGTACGCTTCTGCTTGCTCACCTCGGGGAAATATCCCTCATCTATTAAAAGTTTTTTGTTAGTTTTTTTAAGTATAGGATCATGCAGCAGCCGGCATATATCAGACATATATACATGTAACCACATGCCAGCATTTTGTCAAAAGTAGCAGCAAGGTCTTTTTTTTTGTCTTCAGGAAGCCAACGTAATTGCCTGTCTTCACAGTGATGCTTCTGATGGCTCAAGCTCAAATTAGAAATGCCGGTGTCAGTAACAAAAACCATCCATCCAAATGTGGCAAGAAAAATCACTCAAGTG
The DNA here is from genome assembly GCF_900880675.1 of Sparus aurata. NCBI lineage: Eukaryota > Metazoa > Chordata > Actinopteri > Spariformes > Sparidae > Sparus > Sparus aurata. The sequence continues at coordinate 11,597,591 of NC_044197.1, forward strand.
AAATCCTCCATACAGGAGAACATCTCAGAGACGGTTTCACTCATATTTTACAGAGACCACTCAAATGGAAATGGACTGAGCGCCCTTTGGTTACAGAGCCTTTAGCTCTGCTTCAAAAGGGAGCAGACTGCATACAAACTTGAAAGCCTATGAAATACAGTTTCTCACATAAAGAACATTTTTTGGGACATGAAGATATGTTAGTAAGTCATGCAGTAAACACATCATTATGTTCGTTGGATACAGCGTGTTGAAATCCTCCTTCACAGTTCAAAATCAGTAACTCGAAAACTTTGCATCTCAGCTTTCACTGTGCTCAATCTCAAAATAACTCTTTTTATTTTGCAAAGTGTTGTTGTGCAATCACTTTGTACCCACTACCTTCAGCCTGCTATGGTCTATTGAGACTATTATCAATAGAGACGTTGTTAGCTGCTAACAGAATGGATTTCTGCCTTGATGATTGTTGAACACGAATGCAAAAATGCTGAGTATTGAAACAACCCCTCAGTCGTTGGGGACTGACACCAGTGACTGACTGACAGAGTCCTATAATGATCTGCTCTTCAAATGTAGTGTACACGGGCCTTTCACTGGAGATATCTCAACATGCTGACATATTGTATAAGCTACACAATATATCACAAGAAATGTAAAAATGACACCACCTGAAAACAAAAGATCACCGACAAATTGCTGTACCATTTTTATGCCGTCCTGTATATGAAAGGTCCCACATACTGCAAGAGGACTGGAGCAGCAATCTCTTTTGTTGGCACATTCTGCTCCTACACAGGATTGGACATGAAGAAAGTTTGGCCTGTGCCTGATTTGCCATAAATATGAGTTCAGTATCAAATACCTACACATCCACTGAGAGTTTAATATATAAGGAATGCTGGTTATGGCATACTTACAGGTGCACTCTGTAGTTTTAGGGAAGAAATTCTAATCATCCACTAATTTTCAACACAATTTCACATCACTTTGTTTATATGTGGCGGAACCTGCCACCTCTCTAGCTTCAAACTGTGTTCTGGGGACCTTATTCTCCTCTGACAACAGCTTGTTTATTCAGTTCTGGGAAAAATGAATATATCTGAGTTTCTATTTTTATCCCACTAGTAATGTACATGTAAGTAAGATTATGAGTTTAACTACACAGCGCTCCTTTATATGTATTGATTTGGTGTTATTGTGCTCCTATCTTCTATTTATTTTTTTCCTCTTACCAAGGAAGCCAAATTTAACAGTCGTTAATATTCACTCCATTGTGTCCAGCATAGAAAAATGATTGGCAGAACAATTTTAACCGTGTGATTAAAAGCTATCCATCAATCTTTTTCTTGGCCCTTAATTAAAACCCTTAATCAAACTTTCATAAACCAAGTAGCCTTGACTGCACCAGTGTCATGCTTTTGGACAAATTTCCATACATAACATCAGATATGAAAAGATGTGAAAGATAATTAACAACTTTAAAGTATGAAAATTATGAGTGAAGTAGATTCTTACTATATTCATTGCCCAAACATCATGTTTCTGGTTATGTCAGGCCAGACCTGAAAGTAATTGTTTGACAGTATGTGAACGTGTAACAGAAAACTGAGGACACCGTTCAGCCTTGGAAATGGTCTGCTCTGAATTTAATCCTTTCTTTTCCTGTCACAGGAGAAACACAGTAACACCTCTGTAACAACCCTGCAATGACAAAAACAGAGATCTCTTGTCCTGCAGTCAATAACAATGTTCAGACCAATTCTAAGAAACCAAAACAACAATCCGCTTGTCAAAATGTGAAGACAAAGAAAACTTAAATGTGCCTGTGTATGCTTGTGTGCACAGCCTTGTTGGTCTATGTACTCCAAATTTATAATGCCACTCAACCGAAAGTATGATAATAATCAATCGTTTTGTTCTATCATCCTTTCTTTTTTTCAGTATAGTGGCCAAAAAGAAAGGAGAAAATATGCCTTGCAGCACATTGTTCAGAAAGCTGTCTGGCTGGTAAATCAATTTATTTTCACAGCAGCGGGGAGTGATAGAGAATTGTTATCTCCCTCTGGATGATTCTATCTGCTTTTTTCCTCTTTACCTATTTGATATTAATCAGTGGCTCAAATCATTTCTTATCATACATCACTAGAGGATAAAAGACAAGAGCTGTTTTTATTTAAGCTTAATGTTTGTAGGCATGATAACAGCGTAGGAGCACAGCATGTGAAATCAGAGAGCACAATTGTTTGGATGAGTTTCATCTGTTCTGTGGTAGCCGACTTTGTTAAACATCTTTAATAAATGGTCGTTTATTGGGCTTACATGTTTATAACAGTTTTTTATACCATCAAATTATCAAGTCAGGTGTCACTCTTGTTTACCTCGGTTTCTGCCATTCTCTCCCTTCACCTTTTTCACCTCCTCTATCAGCGGATTCTTTTTATTTTGCAGTGAGTGTCCACAGTTGTTCCAGTAGTTTCACCATTACCTGGGGATTGCGAATGGGGAAAACAGTGGCTCTTTCTGTTTTGGTTGGACAATTGCAGACTTGCTTCCTTCGTGCCATAATTTGACCTTCATTTCTGCTCGACAAATCAAGAGTGAATACCGATGTCAAAGCGAGGCTTATGGGAGCCAATCTCTAAGCGCATTGTGTCATTTTACCACAGCCATTTCACTGTGCAGTCAATATTTGCGTAGAAGCGAAAAAGTTGTCTATCAGTCGATGCATCTTTTCACTAAAAGATGACAGTCCATGCAAAACCAGTCACGGCTGAAATTTAATTTCTATATTTTATAAGTTCCTTTGCTATATAAGTCAAAAATATTTTGATAAATAGTAAGAAAAAAGCAAAAATTCTTACTATCATTTCAAACAGCCCCCTCTCTTAAACATTAAGATGCTTGTTTTCATGACCTTGGGACACCAACACACTGTTTTCATTAGTCTATTAAGTAAGGACACCTTATGTATGGTAATGTTGACTGAATTGCTATAGAAGGCCAGTGTGACAACAGTGAAATAAGACCTTGAGATTGTGTTTTTCAGAAAAGCTGCTTGAAAATCTCCCAGTCAAGATGCACTCAAAATTGAAATGGAAATGCGGTTGTACTCTGCAGTCCAGCTCTGCTCATGGGTATGAATCCCATGGAGCAAAAAAAAACACAACAACGTTGACAACACAGCTATGCGATAAGCAGCATGCAGACAGCAGAAAATAATCCCTCTACATATTTGTTATTATTATCTTGGAATGTAAGACCCTACAGGGTGCATTGAACAAGAGCAGAGCAGTAACAGGTTATATATAGGAAGCAGAAGGGGCCATAACAGTAGGCTCATATCAATGTAAAGAGTGAATACAACAAAAAAACAAGTCAGGTCACTGAAATGCGATGGTTCAGGAAAAATTTACAGTCAACTGATACAGCAAAGCATGCCATCGAAGCTCCTTTCAGCGTCGACAAAAGCTGGCCTGAAGTCAGCATGTCAGGAGCTTTCAGGTCTGTGTGTATGGTTAACTGCAGTACTCCAGTAAGCCGCCTTCTGGCCATGAAGCTGGCACCATGCTGGTTTTTGTTTTGGTTTTTTGTTTTTGTTTTTTGTTTTTTACATTGTGATGACACAACCACAACAAAAATCAAAACCATTGATTTCTCCCCCTTCATCTGACTTCCCCATCACGTGACGCATTAGTAACCCGCCGCACAAAACTGAACCACTCTTGATATGAGTGCCACTGTAATGTAGAGCAGTACCTTCCCTTGGCTCCTGTAAGTCTAGCTTCAACTGAAGAATACTTGCCCACGAAAAAGACACTAGAAGCACTGCACATAATTCAAGCCTTTCTGCTGGCATCCCTGTATGAAGGAGCTTAGAGTGTCCTGCTAGAACTGGGTCATTAGTCATTTTGAATTTTTGGGCTGGTTTTCAAAATGCCATTCCCTTTTAAAGCTCGTCTGCATTCGGCAATGTAACACCTACAAACAAAAAATCAAGTCAAATGAGACAAATATAAGCTGTCAGCCATTGCCACCTGCTGCCATTTATTTCACACTGGTGAATCACAACTAGTGGCAGCTGCATGACATGACAGCTTTGTACCAGCTGTTGTTGTATAAACTCCTGCTGATCCCCTCCACTTTCTCTTCTCTTCTCCTCTCTTCTCCTCTCTCTCTGTTGTCCTATCTTACAGTCCACATCCATTGAGTCATTGGTAAACCGTACAAGACTCTCACTCTGAAAGTCAAAATCACATAAACTGTTTTGAAAGTCAAAACCTTTCCATCAAAATAAACACTGTCTAGTTGTCTAGTGGCACCCATGATTTTTTAGAGGGATACTTATATCCTCTTCAGGATTGAGAGGACATTGTACAAGTCAGACTCTCATAACCACCAATTGATGGAAGTTTAAAAATGGCCCTGATGTTGTGGTGCCAACTTTGCCGTAACCTTCTGCTCAAGTTTGTGTACTTGTTACACAGAAAGTTCTGTGAAAATTGAGAGAATTTTTAGGATTCAAATCTTAAATACAGACTTATATAACCTACATTAACTGTCTATAAATGGTTCAATAGCAGACTGTTCCCTCTTGTCTGCAGCCTTTCATTACAGCGACTGCATCAAATAACATTCTAGTACTTAGTGTTTTTACCAAATTATGCTCCTGCAACAAAGCATAATAATCTAGTTGTCAGCATGCATTTTCATACTTCTGTCTGAGCACAGTGGAGAGCTGGTTAGGCACGAACAAAATAATTGGTGTTGACCTTAAAGGTAACATTTAAAAATCATAAGTGACCCCTCCAAATAACTATGTGCAGCTCCATTGAACAGGTAAGGACAATTCAGTCTACAGGTCTGTAAATGTCACGGTAAGTGCATGAAAGAGCTTTCATTCTGACATGCCTGAAAGAATGGCACGGTGTTTATACAGTCAAGGAAATCTATATCCTCCTGACTACCAGGAAAAAAAATATTGTCCAATCACATTTTTTTTAATTCCCCAATCTTTGTAAGGTAATTAGAATACTGAAAACATTTTATTTGAAAAAAAAAGCTTTTATTTTTGCGATATCATATGTCCATGTTACGACCCTATGGTAACAGTCAACTACAGTGGACATTGGAATGCCATACATGTGAAACTGAACCTTGATGGCAACCAAGGTGCTTCTGAGAATGACTCCCTTTCTTTTCATTTGAAAAAACAGAACAAAGTGGAGGAAATAACTACAAATGTCCACTACAGAGGACATTTTTAAACACTTAAATACTATGCTAAAATACAGTTAAAAAATTCAGACAATGTTTTAATGTGTTGTTAAGAGACTTATATAAAATATGCCAACAACATTTCAAGCCAAAATTTGCTCAATAAAAAGTATTATGTGCTTACTTTTCTTCTTCCCATAAAATGTGATTGCCATTTTCCTAAATGAGGAAGAAAAAAGGTACCAAAGCCCCACCCCTTCACATTTGGTATCATTGAAAAGCCCTAAATGTCCTCTGTAGATAGCAAAAGGAGTTCATTTAGTAGTATAAAGTGGGTGGGAGATATTCAGGTTTAGAAATGTCCTCCACAGAGGACAAATTTGAACTACTGGTAGTCAGGAGGATACAGTCGGCAAAACTATTTCACTTTGTCAGATCAAAGGTTCAGTCTGAAGGTTCAGTCTTGACCCTGGAAATTTAATTTGGTTAATTTGATCTTTTATCCGCATACATCAAATAAGTTTAGTCTGATAAACCCAGTGTGACCCCGTCTTCAGCACAACTCATTCTTAGCCTTTGAGCCCTGACCCAGAGGCTGAGATGCAATTAAACCGTGATGAAAGTGGATTCATGCCTCTGTTGAGGAAAATATCTGCCATTTTAATTCGTTATCACCCACTTTAACTACCTTTGACCTCAGATATCTAAAAACCACAAACTTAGAATGAAATTGAATTTGACTTTGTCCTTGTAGCGTTTCAGTAATCAACTTAAAAGTGTGGCCACAGTCGACATGGCAAGGTGTCACTGGGCAAGAGACCTATCCCTAAATTTCCCCATCTGTGAGTGTGTAGTGTGCATACGAATAATTACCTCGCCCTGATGAGCCGGAGGTGCCTTGTATGGTAATCTCTGCTACTAGTGTGAGAATGCAGTCTTGTATCATAAAGTGCTTTGGTTAGTAAAACTGCAGTCAGTTATCATCTCAAATATGACCCCACGCATCTGTAGACACAGCTACAGAAGAATGTGAACACGAGTGGCCTTTGTGCATTTCGGCGTAATGCGAGGGCTGTCACTTTGCAGTAATGGACTTGCCCTGGTGGAGACTGGTCCTCTGTCTCCACACTCAGGTTAAAATTTGAATCCATGTCAGTTTCAGAAAGCTCTCTCACAGTGCCGCCTCTTTTTTATTCCTACAAAACACTTGGCCATAACTTCATTTTCAGAAACTCACTGAAGATAAAAAAAAAAAAAAAAAAGAGGCTGGGCCATCAAAAAGTCTCAGTGCACAGCCTTTTTTAAAGTGGCATTGATAGATCGTGCTTGCAGGCCATAGAGAGAGGGGACAAACTAACTAAACCTTTCGTAAACTTTCTCTATACCACTTTGTACAAGAATGTACACTTTTTATAAATTACTGCTCTCACAGCCAAATTCTAGGCATGTGATCTGCTTTGCCACTGCTTTCATGGTACCGGTAAATGCCAGTCATCTCAGGGAGGTGTATGCCAAAGAATTAGTTCCAGTGTCAGAAGGCCTGGCCCGTACAATAATAATAATAATAATAATAATAATAATAATAATAATAATAATAATAATAATATTAATAATAATAGTAATAATAATAACAATAATAATAATAATGATAATAATGGGAAAGCGATTCTTTAAAGTAACCTGATTCATCCCGCCACCAGGATACAGAGTCATGGATGACTGATTTTGGTTCCTTTTAAAGTATTTTGGTAATATAATGAGAATGAAAATGTTTTCCGTTAAACTAAGTCAGTCATCACAAATGTAGAAATGTTTTCTCCTGATTGTATTTTTTACTGTTGACCGCAGTGTTGCGTCAGTCCAAACCAGGAATTTCCACACCAGAGCAGCTACGTAAATCACTGCAGGCAAAATGAACATGGATGGATTATTTGGCACTCGGACTGGTTCAAAAAACCCGGGGGAACTGCTACTCAACACTGACAGCTGCCTCAGGTCTACAGGTACAACGCTGTGATGATCGCACTCAATCATAATTTCAGTTGATACATAATGAGTTGGTGTCAGGGATGAAGTCAGGTCTGGATAGTCAGGGGACCTCAGCGGTGACATGGATTGACTGAACTGAGTTTTCTGATAGAGCAGGTACAAGGCACACGAATCAAATCAACAATTTACGTCTATGACAATTGCTTTGCTTTGTTCAACTACGAGCACAGATGTGACACGGCTGGACAAGCAAACCAGGTGCGATAGTGTTAATGAGAAATTTACACGCAGTTTACTTCCTGTTCTCTCAGATATTTGAAACTGTCAAACGGTGGTCATATAGGCCTACTTCCATAGAAATCGAACAGAAAACTGCACCACACAGAGGCAAAGAAATGTCACACAAAAATGACTTTCTGTGGTCACAGTGATATGTGTTTTTATCAATAATGACAGATGTAGGTGAAGTACGATTTTACTGTTAAAACTGCGGTTTCTGAAGCTGTGTTAATGAATCTCCGAAGCGCTCCTGCGTGGTGACAAATTCATTGGAGAAAGCGCCAGCAAATGAGCAATAACCAATACCAGAGGAGAGGGTTGCACTTAACTAAGTCAATCATCACAAAATGTTCTTTTCTGATTCAGTTTGCCAGTTGCCTTTTTTTTCGGTTGGTTTTATGGGCAGATGACTGTTTTGCTTGCAAATAGAAACTAGACATTTTCACATCAGAGTAGCTAGCAAACGAACACACATGAATGGATAATTTGGCACTCAAAACTGGTAAAGCTCGGGAAAAGTCCATACTCAACACAGATGCAACAGATGCCACATGGTGATGAGGTGGAACATCACATTGACCCTCAATTACACTACCTCAATCATATTTTCGCTCAAAACAGAATGCGCCAAACAGCTGGACTGAACGTCAACAATAACATGGGTTTACTGTTGGCAAGCAACGACACGACAATGACGCACATAAATACAACATAAAATTACCTTTCCAAATTGCCAAGACAGAGTTGTTCAAATAACTTAACACAGCCCACGTTTACATTTCCCTGACAAGTATCCTGTAGTAGTGGATGTGTAAAGACTCTGACAAGTCTTCCCTGGTGGCGTGCTGGTGTGTCTTTGCCAGGTCAGCGAAATACTGATATGGCATTTAATCTCAAATCATCTGTTTATATATGGAAATGCTGGAGCCTATCCCCGCTGACATTGGACAACTGAATGAATGAATGAATGAATGAATGTGTTGTTCGCCCAGAGCAAGAATGTGGATAACATGCCTGAGGGAGCAGCACCTTAAGGTCCAGTAGGATCACCAAAGTTGTCCTTTAGCTGACTTCTACTTTTTCAAGGAACAGCTGTGATGGCCTGAACTCGAAAATATTCTTGTCCCTGTACAGCCTTGTCCCTCTTTCTCGTTCTAGGTCAAATAGAATGTTCCCATCTACAGGCGTGCAGCTGAAAGTTTTAGTCTTAAATCTTTCTCTTTATAGTGTCTCATATGTCTCATATGTATTTTTTTCCACACAACAAACAGTCCTCCAAAATATGCCGTTCGTCCTCTCCCTCTAAAGCGACACATTAGCTGTGGTTACATGGACAGTGTTTGATCATTTTGTGCTTTAGAGATTGCCCTAAAGCATGTAAAGCACGATTCGCCCGCTCCATTCTGACATTATACAGCAGCCAATAAGACACAGACACCTACAGAGTGACTGCCAAATGCAAATATTGTTTGTAGTTCATAAAACCATCTCACGATAATGGCATTATCGTGATATCTCTAGAAAATGTATGGTTTGATATTGAAACTTTCCTAAAAGCAGAGGAAAGCCATGTAAAAATCAGTGACATCATCACAATGTAAGGCCTATGGGCCGAGCTGGAACTGCACATATGGTGGGCCGCATAACCAGGATGTAAACCCAGGAAACTTCTTTTGGCGGATGCGCCAGGCGAGCAGTTCTCAAAGGACTGTGTAAGCGCCATCTTTGCTCTCAGAGTAAAGCTCTATTATTAGATCTATGGGGTTGAAAAAAAAAACACTTGCAGCTGCTCAGGCCTGTGATAATTAACCCATCAGAGCAGCCCGGGCCCTGAAACTGAATGTTCAGACAGAGGGTGATTAGAGGTGCTGCAGCCATGGACAGCATCAGAAAATGGTGTTTAAAGACACCGAACATGAAAGGCATGTATTCTGGTGGACAACCAAAATAAGCCCTGTAATTAGGCATGATATAGAACCTCTGAAGTCCAAACATGCAAACATGGGTTTTACCTCACTTGGACTTTTTCACCTTTGCTGTGCAGAATGATGTGTTTCATGTGTGTATGATCAGGTTTTTAGAGTCTTTTGGGGATAACATTTCTCCTGGCTTTATTGTTTATGTACAAGCCTGATTTTGCGACAGTTGTGGTATGCAACTTTACAAAAATGAGATGACCAAACTGCACATGCACAGGACTTTTCAATGAGGTAGGAAACATACACGTCTTCAGACAATCATATCAAAATATCATTGATTTATGGCTTAAAACGTATCCGGAGGACGTTGTTGAGCATTCTAGAGAAACGATGTATTGCTCACGTCAGCTAAAGACACACATGACAAACCACATAACGTCCTGGTGCAAAGGATATGATTATTGGCTTTTGTTCGGCTATGTGTTAGTATTTTTGAGAGGCATACTGTGGCAAGTTTTTCCTCACTCGAATCGAGGGTCTAAGGACAGAGGATGTCGTTCACTGTACAGATTGTAAAAGCCCAAGGGGGCAATGTTACTAATGCTACATTAATAAAATTGATTTGATGTGTTTCTTAATCAACATACTCTGGGAATAAAGCTGATCGTTATTATGATATCATCAATTATTAAAGTTTGCTACGTTAAAACTTTTGTGCTGTTTTTGTCAAAGAGTTTCTTCATGCATAATCTTCCACTATCTCAGGTTAGGTTATTTGATGAGACGAATGAGTGTTTTTTGTTGTTTTTCTTCCCTTCATTTATTATTAATAGCACATTCTTGCTGTTTGCCTTGATAATGATACCCAAGAGAGGCTCCAGGGGACAGAGTGCAACAATGTGCAGTACTTATGAATGAGACAGTGCAAATGTGCTTTGAATATATCAAGGGGCTCTGAAGCACATTATTTTAACACTGCTGTGATGTGAGCACTGAGGAGTGTCAGTGATTTGTGTCTTGTTTTTCTTCAGACAGAAGTTCAGAAGCACCATCGCTGCTGTCAGGAGCTAGACTTGACTGTAATCTTATTCGATATAGAGTATTTTGTTGCTAAAGGATCACTGATATCTGGAAGTGATGCCTGGGATCCTATGTAACAAGTACAAGGGTCAGGGATCAAAGAAAAGAGTACAGAGGAGAAGGGGAGACTGGAGAAATCACAAATGTTGAAGACAGTCAGGCCTGCCTGCATTTCAAAGGATCAGACTGAAGCAAATACGTGGATACAGTGTGTCACACTTCTGTCTCCTTTCTGTCACGTGAAGTGCCAGCAGAACATGAATTCCTCTTAAACTGAGCACAGCCACAACGTTCCCCCAGGATAGCTGTTGTGGGAGAAATCACATTGTCCCTCAAAAACTTTGGTGTCATTTCAATCCATAGTCAATTACTCAGGCTGAGCGGCCTGCCATTTCTCCATGTCAATCATTCTGTGTGAGAGTCTTCAGATATGACAGCTGGCTGAAAGCAACAGCACAGAACACGAAAAGCAGATCAGGTGCGATGGCGTTAAATGAGAAAATTTTACACACTCACCATCCTTTTCCCACATATAATTAACGCTGTCAAATTTGTTCAAATTACTGTGTTTGTGCTTTTTGAGCATGTCCCAATTGTTTCTAATTGAGTTCCGGATGCACCCCCCCCTCTCTCCTCGCAGCGTATGAATCATGGAACAATTTTATGCTTCTTAAAGAGCGCTTCTTTGACACTAGCACGTCCGTACAATTCATCACATAATGGTCAATCTATCATGTGAGCGGGGACGGGGATAATTGCAGGCCTCTACATACACCCACACGTTAACATTCTGCATTCACCAGTCTGTCCTCTGTAGAAATAGACACTGGTCATGCTGTCTTCCTTACTGATCCATCCAATTATCTTCCATGATGTAAGAGAGTGCGCCACACAGGTGCAAAGAAATGTCCCTCAAAAATGATTTGCTGTGGCCAAGAGTGGTTTGTGCTTTTTATCTATAATGACAGGTGTAGGGGAAAATATGAGTTTCTTGTAAAATTTGAGGAATCTGAAGGCGTTTGAATGAAAAGTAATGCATCTGTGAGGAGGTCTTGGTACATCGTCATCAGTTGCTAGCATCAGTGCATCCTATCATACAGCAGTCATTGTTGCTTACAAGAAAACTTGCATGTTGCACTCATTGGTGATTCATTAGCGAATACAACAAGCCACCAAGATCAGACAAAAAAGCCTGTACATTGAACTGCATGGTTAAACACCATTTTGTACACCATTACTGACTAACAGGCAGGATAAATTAATTAAAATTCAAGGACCTTCCTCATGCATGGGTATTATGCAGGTATATGATATTTTTCTATGGTATTGAAAATGTTAATTGCTTCTATTCTGAATGTTGGGGAGAAACAAGAAATGGTCTTACAGGCTCCATTTATTGCAGCCTCCACTAAATCCTTGTGTTAAACAGCACCTTTCCTTGGAGCTGACATGAGGTAGAAAAACCCATCTACCTGAAGACTGTGTGAATTCCAAAATTCCTGGATCAATGAGCTCTTGACAAGTAACAATACATTTCATCATTCATGTTCCCTTGGTTCTTTTACTCTGAGAGTCTAAAACAAACACGTCCTTTGAGGGTAAAAAGAATATCAGTCCTCGGTCGTCTCCCTTGTGTTGTTTCTACAACCCGTTCTCTGCATATGTACTTAAAAGCAACTTGTGATGTATAACCAAAAGTCATGCTTGAGTAAAAGAGATGTTGTGCTAAAATATGATATTGGTAAAAGTGAAAGTTACCCAGTGGAAGCATAAAATAGCTCAGAAAATGTACTCAAGTGCAGTACTTGAATGAATCTACTGGATTACATTCCATCACTGAAAGCCACAGAGTTGTTGAAAGCCTTGATTATAAACCAAACAGGGTCCAGTTAAAGCACCAGAAGGAGTCTTTTAGTTAGACTAGTTTAACCGGAGATTGACGGTGTATTGATTCTAGCACGATCAAAGAAGACATCTATTAGTTTTTCACACTGATTGCATCGATTCCATGAAGAAAAGTATTGTTAACCTTGTCTTATGGTCTTAAACATCTCTGTGAGTGCAACATAATCACTGCCTCACTCTATGTAGCGTGAAATGATCATCTCAATAGCACAGTTCAGTAGCTCTGTTTAGTGAGGCTGGAATGCTGGAAGCTGAAGTTTCTGGAAGTAAAGCTGGGGCACCATCTGCTGGAAAAATAAAATAATTTTGCGAAGAATCTGACAATGAAAAAATGAAATATCTGACGCAACACAACACTACAATTTTTTTTTTTTTCATCAGCAGGATGGATTAGTGACTGTTTCTGACCAGTGTTTTCTTTCATAATGCAGGATTGATATTGTTTCATAATCATTTTATGTTCTATGTATGTTTTTCATAGTTAGTAAGCACTTTATATCTGTTTGCTCTTTTTGCCAGAGAAGGCAAAGTACAGAGATTAATTACAGAACAGGTGCAGTACATGATCAAAAAGAAAAGATTGCTGGATAGAAGAATGTAATCCCTGATACGTCTGATTTATTGTACCGTACAAGAAATGCATATTTTGATTCATGGCAAATGAAAAAACAACACAAATCTGATTCAAATCTGCCAGCAACATTTTGCATTCTCATTCCAGATAAATACGGCAAATATCACTGAGCGGACTGATACATTTATGTGTAAGCATGACTTCAGTGCTGTAACTGTTAAAGGTAGAGCTAATGTTGATGCTGCTGGGTAGTTTGGTGTATGATAATACATCAGGATTTATCTGTTGATTGCATTTTGTGTTAAAATAACATGAATCTGCAAAGCAACGTAAATACAGCTTAGTATACACAATAAATACTGTGGAGTAAATGGTACATCAATAATAATGCTGAGACATAAAGTAGCTTGAACTGAAGATACTCAAGTAGAGTAGTTCTACAGGTATTGCTTACCTCAAAATTGTACTGAATACAGTATTTGAGTAAATCTACTCATTTACATTCTAGCTTTACTTAGATAATTTAAGGAATCCTGTGTGTGGCAGATCGGAGTCACTTAATTTGAAACATTTAGCACTGAGATTTGATTACCACCAAGTTATAGAGGAAAAACATTAAGTTAGGAATATTATAATCTAGAATCTATCTATACTCTTTAAACCGGCATGAGGGATTTGCAGCAGGCCACCTGTGGCAGATGACCAGAACATGCATATAAGGTCATTTAAGGACTTGTTCTATGATGCCACATGTTCACCAGAATGGATCACTAGCCACCTAGTGGAAAGGAGAAGGAAAAAAAGGAAGTCTTAAATGTGGAGACAAAACAGGAAAACACGTGAGCCGTCTGTTTAGTTCAGGCATTCCGTAGTAGAACCTCATTCTAGAAATGCATTTTTTTCACTGACTCTTAGCTGCAAAAGCGTGTTTATGATCTGAAAGTATAGTATTATAGGTTTTCTTTCTTTCAGTTGATCAGCGATTAAATTTTCCTTGTCAAAAAATCGAAGCAAATGCAGTTTACATTTGTTGATGGAATGTAACACAGCTTATTGCATTGTATATGAGTTTCATTGTTTTGATATATGCATTTATATAAAAAACAAGTATGAGCAGATGGAGCAGAATTGTAGAAAATTCAGTTTGGCTTCTTATTTGAAAAAGATATTAATTTAATCAGAAAAAAAATGTTATTTACAAATTATAATTATTGATGTACATTTTAAAAAGCATGTTTTAAAGCTACTGGTGCATTTACAAATATCTTGCAGGATTTGTAATTAGACCATAATTATCTTTATCATCAATGTCTGTCGTGATTTAAATAAATATTTAACTCGGATGAATGATGATGAAGCTCCTTCGACTCCATCGACAAGAAAACTTGTGATCACTAGCCGAAGCAGCGTAATGACATTTGTACGTGAGGACGCACAGGAATGACGCACGTATTATAAAGGCCTGTTTTCTGACGTCAGCGGCCTCTTCCCTGCCTATGCCCTCGTGAGGTGGGCAGCGTAAAATTTCCTGTCTGTTTTCGCCACTAAGCGAATCCAATACCATCCGCCAAAATGGTGAGTTTGTCTCATTTCTCCGAGTATTTAATGAGTTATGGGATACAAATGGTGTCTTCGATGTTAGCATTTCTAATTTTGCATGGGCACTTTGACGGATGCTACGCTACTTGCATGTCCGATCTATGGATCGGGCTTTGATCAAAATGGCAGCCATTTCGTTGTCTGCAACGTTCTCCGTTATATGTGATTATTGATTAAAAATCAGCTCCTGAATTTTTGCTGGATTATTTGCTTGTTTACCCCTTTTAAAACATGTTCTGAAAGGCGATATGCCGGCCGGCCCTTATGTAACTACAGGCTGAAATGGCTGACGTTGGGTGCCGCTACTTGGCTAACTTTTACCATTGGTGTCCGCTTTGTAATCCAACGTAGAGTGTTTTCTATAAATTCTTGCTAAGTCAAGATGAACGTAGCTGTATCAGAACACGAGTGTTTAAAAAGGCAGTCTCGGTGTAGTGTTGGCGATATGTTTTTGACGTTGTAAGGGGTAGGGAGGATGACTTGCCGGCATTTCGCGTTTCTGGCCCGACCGGCTAATTTAGCTTTCAAGCCCGTGTTAGCATCTAGCATGGTGTCAAAGTCTGTACACGTGGCCTACAAGAGCCGACACATTGTGCCGGCTTTTAACGTGGTTCAACGTATTTATACCAACTGTGATTTGATTGTCATCGTAGTCAAAATATCAGTAGTTCACTGGCTGAACTATTAAACATCGACAGCGAGCTGTAATACATTTCTGTTCAGTGTAGATGACGGTAACGTCACAGCTGATGTGATGCTGATGGCGGACACAACGCCCTGGTGGAAATGCTGCACAGTTGACGTTGCGTCAGCAGTAATTTTCGATAAGCTGTGGGTGTAGTTAGTGTGAGGCCAAGTTGAATAACAGTTGTGTGCGCACTAAAACAAATGACGACATGAAAATCAGTGGCCATGAGTTCTAACGGCAAGATCCACAGCTGATATTTCAAGACTCTTTTGCGACGTTTACACGGATTTGTCAGGTGTTTGTTTCCTCTTTCTGTGAATGTACTAACCTGATTTTGCCTCCTTAGGTGAACTTCACAGTCGACCAGATCCGTGCCATCATGGACAAGAAGGCCAACATCCGTAACATGTCTGTGATTGCTCACGTTGACCACGGAAAGTCAACCCTGACGGACTCGCTTGTGTCGAAGGCTGGCATCATTGCCTCTGCTAGGGCTGGAGAAACCCGTTTCACAGACACACGAAAAGATGAACAGGAACGTTGTATCACCATCAAGTCAACGTAAGTATCTTGTGTCCCTACTGTGTGTCAGCATTTTGTAGCAAGCAGATTTACATAACGGGTGGTGTGTGTATTTTTAAACATTTTTATGCAGCACCTCCCCAATTGAGTCAAAGTGCATTTGGGTGAAAACTAATTGGGTTGCGTTGTTCCAGCTCCTAATAGCTGTCAAAGTTTTTACTTTTACTCTATATTGCACATACTGTAATGTTATAGCTAAACATTTTTGCAAAGTACGCCGTTATGAACATAACTTTAACTACTGTTCTGCTTTGACTTTTTACAGTTATGGTATAAAAAACAATTGGCAGACTTGCATTTGTGAAGTTCATTCTAGTAGATGTGAAGTCATTAGATTTTGTCAGTGCTATATTGTGAGGCATTGTATGGAAGACCTCTGCATAGAAAATTATGTTTGGATGATATTCCTCAATAATGGGAACGTATGGCATTTTTTATTTGGCGTCTTACTAACCCTTTCTAACAAATTGTTCCAACTTGCAGCGCCATCTCCCTGTTCTACGAGCTCGGCGATAATGACTTGGCCTTCATTAAGCAAGCCAAGGACGGGAATGGCTTCTTGATCAACCTGATTGACTCACCCGGGCACGTTGACTTCTCCTCTGAGGTGACTGCTGCCCTCCGTGTCACTGACGGAGCCCTGGTTGTGGTGGACTGTGTGTCTGGTAAGGCCATGGCTGACCAATCCTCAGCAACACAAATTCCTAATGCAGAATATATGCTTGTCTTGGCTGATGGGGTAGTTTGATCAAATCATTTTTAGGTATTTAGCCAACAATCACATTGCTTCAATGGGATTTGCAATCTGTACAGTGAACGACATCCTCTGTCCTTAGACCCTCGATCCGTGCGAGAAAACCTGCCGTGTTGATTGGGGTGGGGAGACTCCTTGATCATAGTTGACTTCAAAGATATCTTAAATGCACAACATTTTTTGTTATGAGAACCTTGTTCCATTCAAATGCTTGTGCAGCAGGAAAACCTGAGGTGCCAATTTACAAAATGAGTGATGTTGCCATGTTAACAGGCGTCTAGTGTGAAATAAAACTTGACAACCCTTATGGCCTTTTCTGTGGGTTAAACTATTCTTGTGTATCCCTGCCAGGTGTTTGCGTGCAAACTGAGACAGTACTCCGTCAGGCCATTGCCGAGCGCATCAAGCCAGTCCTGATGATGAACAAGATGGACCGTGCCTTACTGGAGTTGCAGCTTGAAGCTGAAGACCTTTACCAAACTTTCCAGCGTATTGTTGAGTCGGTCAATGTCATCATCTCCACCTATGGAGAGGACGAGGAAGGACCTATGGGAAACCTCCAGGTGAGTAGCTTCCTGAACCACATTGTACTGCTTTACCCAGAGATAAAGTACATTTCAGACAACAAGATAAAGCCCTTGAACTGAGACTTAGAATTAATATTTCTCTTTAAGCTTGTGTCTAAAGTAAAATACTCATTCATTATCATCATAACTACATGAATTTCTTTTAAAGATGCTCATTCATACTGAGATCTTAATGTGGTGTCTTTAATTCTCCTAGATCGATCCAACCATTGGTACTGTTGGCTTTGGGTCTGGACTCCATGGCTGGGCTTTCACCCTGAAGCAGTTTGCTGAGATGTATGCAGCCAAGTTTGCCGCCAAGGGCAACACCCAGATGTCAGCAGCTGAGCACTGCAAGAAGGTGGAAGACATGATGAAGAAGCTGTGGGGTGATAGGTGAGTCTCTTAAGCAAAGCTTGATTAGCAAATGAAAGCACATGTGCTTGGGGTATGGGAAGCAGAGGGGTGAGAATGGAAGCATACACTTTTAAATTTGCTTGTAGTAGTTAGCCTGACTGTTGTATTGGTAAAGCTTAACACCATGTTTGTATATTTAAGGTACTTCGACCAAGCCAATGGAAAGTTCTTGAAGACTTCTCAAGGACCTGATGGCGCCAAGTACCCCCGTACATTTGTCGCCCTCATCCTGGACCCCATCTTCAAGGTAACAAGACTTTCGGTTTATAAAAATGTTATTCAGTACAGACAGACACTTCTCAATTGGGTAATTGAGTGTCAGAGCGAATGGTTTTTTTGTTTTTTTTTCCCCAAACTTACCTATGTGCCTGAAAGTGATGACTTAAACATTCTTCACTTTGACCTGAGTAACAGTGATGATAGCTTTCCGTCTGAGAAGGGCACAAAAGTTGGTTTACTTAGACTTTCTTGGCGGGGCCTTGTTAAATTGCAGCCTACTAATTCAAAATGACTTGCTTTGTGTAGGTGTTTGATGCCATCATGAACTTCAAGAAAGAAGAAACTGCCAAACTGATCACAAAGCTGGAAGTCAAGTTGGACACCGAGGACAAAGATAAGGAGGGCAAGCCTCTCCTGAAGGCTGTGATGCGCCGCTGGCTGCCTGCAGGAGAAGCTCTTCTGCAGATGATCACCATCCACCTGCCTTCCCCCGTCACTGCACAAAAGTACCGTTGTGACCTGCTTTATGAAGGACCCCCCGATGATGAGGCTGCCATGGGTATGACAATTAAGTTTCAATCATGAACAGGAATTTAAGGCTGTAACATACACAGCACATGCATGATTTCAGCAATTCCATGTGGAGATACCTTGGCAGGGCATCAGTGCATATGTGGCTTGGATTTGTTGTGGTTTTTGAGTCAGACTGTCATTTTTTTATTTTTAATCAGGTATCAAGAACTGCGACTCCAAGGCTCCCTTGATGGTGTACATCTCAAAGATGGTCCCCACCAATGACAAGGGTCGCTTCTATGCATTTGGCCGTGTGTTCTCTGGGTCTGTCTCCACTGGTCTGAAAGTTCGCATTATGGGTCCAAACTATGTCCCTGGAAAGAAGGATGACCTCTACTTGAAGCCGATTCAGAGGTTGGTTGCAACATTTGGCCTATCAATATGTATTGGGTATGTGTATTAAATGTATCAGATGTTGGTCACATCTAACTGTTGGTCTTTTCTAGGACCATTTTGATGATGGGCCGTTACGTTGAGCCCATTGAAGATGTGCCATGTGGTAACATCGTGGGTCTGGTTGGAGTGGACCAGTACCTCGTCAAGACTGGAACAATCACCACCTTTGAGCAAGCACACAACATGAGAGTGATGAAGTTCAGTGTTAGCCCTGTGGTGAGGGTTGCTGTGGAGGCCAAGAACCCTGCTGACCTGCCCAAGCTGGTAGAGGGTCTGAAGCGTCTGTCCAAGTCTGATCCTATGGTGCAGTGCATCATTGAAGAATCTGGAGAACATATCGTTGCTGGTGCTGGAGAGCTCCATCTGGAGATTTGCCTGAAGGATCTGGAGGAGGATCATGCCTGCATTCCACTCAAGGTGATAAATGCAACTTTTGAGTAAACTGATGTTCTTCAGTAAAACCTATTTACACCAATGAGCTTAATGTAAATATATTATCCCTCAAGGTGAACATTTCTGCATTGACACTTGTGTTTGTTTGTTTTTTTTAGAAATCTGATCCAGTGGTGTCCTACAGAGAGACCGTCTCTGCAGAATCATCTGTTATGTGTCTGTCAAAGTCACCCAACAAGCACAACCGTCTGTTCATGAAGGCCCGTCCCCTTGAAGATGGGCTGCCTGAGGACATCGAGAAGGGTGATGTTAGCTCTCGCCAGGAGCTCAAGGCCCGTGCCCGCTACCTTGCTGACAAGTATGATTGGGATGTCGGTGAGGCCAGAAAGATCTGGTGCTTCGGACCTGATGGAACAGGCCCGAACATGTTGGTGGATGTCACCAAGGGAGTGCAGTACCTTAATGAGATCAAGGATAGTGTTGTGGCTGGCTTCCAGTGGGCAGTTAAGGAGGTAAGGAGGCAGTAAAAATTCACAGGTCATTACACTCAGCAAAAACAGTCTTGAGTTCCATTATAATCTATCAGGTTAAATCATTGTGTACTTCTATCCAGTGATCAATTCATATACGTATATATTTCCTTTACAAATGGTGCCTCAATGTTGTCTGTAGGGTGTCCTCTGCGAAGAGAACATGAGGGCCATTCGCTTCGACGTCCATGATGTCACCCTGCATACAGATGCCATTCACCGTGGTGGTGGTCAGATTATTCCCACAGCTCGCAGAGTTCTGTACGCATGTGAGCTCACAGCTGAACCCAGAATGATGGAGCCTGTCTACCTGGTCGAGGTCCAGGTACGTGTCACTGGAGATGTAGTCTATATTTTGTTTCTTCTAGTTACCTGATGGAGCAGAGTTCATCAAAGGAATAAAGCTCTTGAATTTAAAGTTGCTCCGACAATCGATGACTTGTCTTTTCACAAGCAACTTTCTCTGACTCAAAATCACTTGTCTACTTTGCAGTGTCCTGCATCAGCAGTCGGTGGAATCTATGGTGTGTTGAACAGAAGGCGTGGTCATGTGATTGAGGAGATCAGTGTCATGGGAACACCAATGCGCCTTACCAAGGCATACCTGCCTGTCATGGAGTCATTTGGTAAGTTTTATTTTAACAAGGGATACTGGCAGAGCAGCCAGTGTTGATTTTGTTGCCTGATGTTTTAGCTTGGTCTGACTAATCAGGGCAGCATTTTAGTAACTTTAATTAGCAAAACTAATGGCATTTATCTGAGATGGAGATTAAAGCCATATATTGAGTCATATGGATAAGTTATTCAAAAATGCTGTTTGAAATGCTATGCATTGCTAGAAATCATGTTACTGCGATGCGTGTTTGTAGACATTGACATCTTTATGGCAGCCATACCTATGTGATACTGAAAGCCATTTTCTGACTAGAGGGGAAAACAAATGTCGTCTTCCTTATTTGTTCCACTTTTACCCATGAGGTATTTGAAGTTATGAAACAAACTTCGCTTTGTCTGTTCCCAGGTTTCACAGCAGACCTTCGTTCCAACACTGGTGGCCAGGCCTTCCCACAGTGTGTGTTCGACCATTGGCAGATCCTCCCCGGAGACCCATGCGACCCTGCCTCCAAGCCCGGTATCGTTGTGACCGAGACACGCAAACGTAAGGGTCTCAAGGAAGGTATCCCAGCCTTGGACAACTACCTGGACAAATTGTAAAAGCTTGGGACCTCACGTGGCTTTTGCCTCATTCCTCCCCTTCCCAACAAATTATGTCTACATTGTGGGACCGGACTGTACAGAACAGTGAGCACTAAGGTTTGCCAAAAGGATTGACGTTAATGAATAAACACCTACAAAAATTGTAAACAATAAATAAAGGAAAATAAAAAATTGAATGGTTCAGGCTTTTTTTCTTCATGGGGATAATCATGCGAGAGCTTTTTATTCTTTTTCACTACTGATATAAAATGAATTGATGGAAGGACAGCTGTACTGATGAGGCAAGTCAGAGTGTACTGAAGTGTCAGCCAGGACACAAGGTTTACACTGCCATGATGGGAGCATAAAACCAGATTGATCGCTGTTATGTTGCAAGGGTTGTGTGATGTGGTCCAATCCCTTTATTTTATTTTTTGTGGATGAAAAGAAATCTGACTTTATTCCGTTGGGGTCCTTCACAAGATGCAGAAGTTGGGTGACTAGGCAGAGACCTAAAAGAAAATGGCAAAGGTTACCAGACACATTTCATCATGATTTTGTTTTGCTCATTTTGCCAAACATTTGCAGGTATGTTTTTGTATTTGTAAGGAGAGTCTCAAGACAAAACAAATGGGGTGCCACAAAATCAAACTAGCTGAACTTGTCAAATTGGTCTCATGTTTCCCAGACATGAAATGAGCAGATGGGTAAAGTGACTCAAACAAGATAATAAGTCAACAGTCCTAAACTTTGTTTTGACTGTACTATTGTAGCTTAAAATAACAGTTTGGGTATGAACTACCATATTCCCCTGTTCATGCCGCTAGACTTGTAGTCAATCTGTCTTGGAAAAAGATGCATGGAGTAATCCACAACCATAGCTGCCCTTTATTTGTATGCTTATCATTCAACATCCACCCTTGCAAATCAATATCAGGAACTATCAGGAACTGTGATCAATGAACATGATTTCATATTGTCAAAAGCTTTGTTTTCTGATTTTCTAACTGTGATCACTGTGCTTTGAAAGTATTTACCGTAAGTGGGTATAACCCCCAAAATCTAAGAAAATAAGATTAATGTAGTTCTTCACATAAGAAATTCCAAATTTAATACTTCAAAATTAATTCAAGGAATACATAGACTGTTCTCTTCTCAAGATGCTGTTCCACGCTGTGACCTGTGGGGGGCAGTAAACTCACATGATTGCCAACTTTCCAAAGCACCTGAATTCCGCATGGGAAAAAAAATAATTCCAGTACATGGTGCCTCTAAAAAGCTGTGTATGTGGCACTACGTGAAAATTGTAATGCGTCGCTTTTCTTCTTGTAATGTTAACAAGGAGGCCATTTGGGGCGCAACTAAAAATGTGCTTTAGTATTATGGTGACGAGGTGGCACTCAACATAGATGATAATAACGATCACGACAAGCATCAAATCCAGGTTATCGACATATGCATGATCGCAAACGACCACTACCGGTGTAGACTTTCAGAATAAAACGCAGGCAGAGTAAGCTGTTGGTGGTGGGCAAGTATTTTTGGGTGTGGTAGCTAGACATTATCGTGCCTTCAAATTAAGCTTAACCCAAGTATAATATGGAAACAATTACGATACGATATGAAAAACTTATATGTCACCATTAATATAACACAACATCAAGTTGGACAATAATAAAGACCTACACATCACAGGGCAGTGCAAAATAAGGGGAGATAAATAATAATAAATTATTAATACATTAGCATAATATATAATAGTAGTTCCATAATATCATCCTTATTATGAAAGTAAAACAACCTTTCTTACAAAGGTACAACCTTACAATCTTATCAACCCCACAGATATATGGGAGTACTATTTATAACATGTAGAATAAAAATGTCTTACATAAAAGGAATAATTGTGTGGATGTTAATAATTCACTGTATTGATATGATAAATGGAAAGTGTATGCCGATGTTGTACTTTTCTAGCTTTTAAAGTCGTTTCGGCGATTTCATAGCGTCATTAAGAACAGTTTGCAGCAAAGATTAACTACTTAACATTATATAGTATAATGCATACTTTTGAGGTACTTTTACTTTACTTGAGTATTTCTCTTTTGTAATACTTTAAGCAATCCTTTAATGGGGGGGTCAGTAAGGGGGATATCCAACCAACCAATCACGACTCACCGCGCCGACCAATCAGATGACAGGCAGCGTTCTCTTCCTGTTTGGCCGAGGGCTTCATTATCGGGTGAGTTAGAAAACGTTTATCCTGAAAAGTACGACTAATTCTACAAAATTGCCATTGTTATAAGTGAACAAACATTGCTGTATGTACTGATAAATATGTATGTATTTAATTTTCCCCTTGTGAAAAGTTCGTGCTTTGTGTCGCCTTTTTTGTTTCTGGATATTTACCGTTGTGTGTGAGAACTGCACAGAGCGACCAGTTAGCCGCTCTGGACTGCTAACAGTCAGGTTAGCATAAGAAGCGGAAGACCTACGGGGGAAATAATGCTGAAATTGACTAGTGCTCGCATGTTTATGTACAACTTCCTCTATGTTATTCAACACAGAAGTATTCCCTTGGCAAAACCCTAACGGATTAAGACCATTTTTATACGTTTATAGTCAGTTACACGGGCGAAGATCATGGGAGGGATCAAACAAGAGCAGAGTGATGCTTCACATCAGCCCAGACCTTCACATTCAGCAGAGCAACCACAAGAAGAGGTGAGTACTCCTACATCTGACCAGGATCAGCACGACCTGTTCATTGCTTTGATTGTGCGTCCTTGGTTGGAGGAATAAGGTTGTCGAGTTTGGCAAGTAAAGGTGTGATTGATCACTTTACTATCCATTATTTATGTTTGGTAGCTAAAGGTTATTCACACTATTGCAACAGCCCTGCAACAATTCCTGCATTCACAAAGGTTATAATGTTACAGGAGGAAAATATCTCTGGTCTCAACCAGGAATATACAAACACAAACATGTCCACAGGATTAAAGACAAAAACAAGACACATCCCATCAATAAAACAAAGATATCTCAACTGTCATTGCATTAATACCCATAGTATTCCACATACACTGTCATATTTAGGTTTACTGCAATTGGTGGTCATAATAAAATACATTTGGATTAGATTAGCTTTTGTAGATCTTGTTCATTGCCTTATGTATTTAACCTTTTTTTATACAGGGTAGATTGACTGTCTTGTAAACAGCTGAGCAGAGTAGCAGAAACAAAATAACAGGATAGAGTGTTAATAAATAAATAAATAAAACACACCTCTCTCTCACTAACTACAGCCTCCTTAGTGAGCATAAATAAAAATAATACTCTGAATCAAATACCTCACAGTTCAAACTTCACGAGGTAGGATTTATTGCAGAGTAAGGTGTATGCCATGGATTTAAGTTACTTTTTAACCCAAATGCCCCAACAACTCTGGTCCAGCTTCTCAAATGTAAATATTTGCTAGTTTTCATAATAGAATTTCTTAGAGTTTTGGACTTTTGGTCGGACTAAAAAAGCCATCTTCCCTTAATCGTATTTGCTGACATTGTACACACCCAACAATTAATGGAGAAAAATAATCTGTATATTAATTGATATTCAAAAAAATTGTGAGCTCCAACCCTGGTATGTATTTATAGTATTTTTCTACTGAGCAAGATAATTTTTACAGATGACTGAGCAGTCCCAGCATTCATGAAAGTGTTGCTCCCCCTCTCTGCAGCCAAAGAAGAGAGGCTGGCCAAAGGGAAAGAAAAGAAAGAAGGTGCTTCCAAATGGTCCCAAAGCACCAGTGACGGGATATGTCCGCTTCCTGAACGAACGCAGAGAACATATGCGGGCCCGATACCCTGACTTACCTTTCCCAGAAATCACCAAGAGACTTGGAGCAGAGTGGACACGGTTAGCCCAGAATGACAAACAGGTAGTTATTCAGGTTGTGCTGCAAATAGCATCATTGTCTGCCTTGTTTACTTTTCCCAAGACATCAAATCCTGTTGTATGATTTTATTTTTAAAAGATATTTCACATCAATTGTGTTTCTCAGTGCAGTATTTGTTTGCTGGCAAATATTTGTATTAATAAATGTAACACGACCATTTTCCAAATAACATGCTTCACATAATTAAGCACTTGTCTGTTAGCAAGACAGATTTTTTTTTTCTCAGTGAATCAACATGACATTACTTGCGCTCTTGACAGCGCTACCTGGATGAGGCGGAACGGGAAAAGATGCAGTACGCCCAGGAACTGAAGGAATATCAGCAGACTGAGGCCTATCAAATCACCAGCGCAAAGATTCAAGACAAGAGGATCAAGAAAGGTGACAATTCATGTGATATATGTCATGTTGGTTATTGCTCGTGCATGCATAGCCACCACATCGCCAAGGAAAATGGCAAGATACTCCCTATTTTCTACTTGCGAGCTGTAAGAAGCACTTACAATTTTCTCTTCCAGAGGACGCACCATCTGTCATCATCAGTACTAGTTCAGAGCCGTCTTTATCAAAGGTACATGACACATCACATCGTCTCACTGTAAATTCAGCATCATATTATTTTATATACAAATGATTCAAACAGCTGAGTTGTCTGATCTTGTCCTTTAGGCCTCTGACCTTTCAAGCAGATTCGACATCCCCATCTTCACAGAGGAGTTCCTCGATCAGAACAAAGGTAAAGGAGGAACTGGAAACAGGAAATGATCATTCTGATAGATCACAAGCCCACGATTACCTTTGCTAAAAGGATATTTCACTAAATTAAATTCAATCTAGCAGATCATGTAAGTTTTACACTTTCATCAAATCCTGCTTTGTTTCTCTCTGTGGTGTAGCACGAGAGGCTGAGTTGCGCCGGCTTCGTAAGGCAAACATTGAGTTTGAAGAGCAGAATGCAGTGCTTCAGCGCCACATTAAGGACATGTACAATGCTAAAGAGCGCCTGGAGGCTGAGCTGGGGCTGGACGAGAAGCGGACACAGGCTCTGCACCAACACTTGGTGTCGATTAAACACACACTGGTCAACAGTCTGTCAGCGGTACCTCTGCCAGGTCAGCAGTCAGTTGGCTATATTTAGCTAGAGCGGGTAGACAGATGGATATTAAATAAATGTATTTGCCATCAGGAATATTTTCACGCTAGTCACATTTTGTTCATACTATAGTATAAATACATTTATAATGTTAGCGATGTTACATGACCAGTACGCATAAGTCTTCAATATCTGGCTATAACACCAGCTGCTAAGAACAGCTATTTTGATCTGAATTGGATTGTCATATCAGTGCTTAAATTCCATGATATTTCACCTTGAGAGGACTTGGCATGAACTCTTCGGTATCTTCTCTGAACAGGCACAGGTGAGACAGCATCTCTTGGGAACCTGGACTCATATCTGAGTCGTCTCAATGGAGCGCTGGAGGGAAACCCTCACAAGCATCGTGCACTGCTCAGCCAGCTTTGTGAAGTCCTTTCTCATCTGGACAGGTAACTAATGTCTCTCAAACACAACCTGGTAGGGTTAAAATGTAAAAACAGAGATCAGAAGCCATAATTAAGCGTGCTCATAGTCTTTGCTTCTTCTAATCAATCTGCTACACTTCACCTTGCCTAACTATAGGATTGATTGGATGTCCATGCAATTATATTTTCACCATCAAAGGATACGGTTAAACCAGACTTAAACACGTATATTTATGTGTATCAAACTGGGTTTAAATGTCTCATCATCATTAGGAGTGTTTACTAAAATATTGGGCGCCATGCAATAGTTTCTGATTTTTATTTAATTAATATCTTCAGTAATAAGTGGCTTGCATACATGAATTGAGGCTCAAAGTCCCTAACAGTGTGACATTAAAAATGAAAGAAAATACACACAAATAAATAGGTTCATAACAATATAATAAAATGTCCTAGTCAAAATTTTTTTTTTATTCACATTATTGTTGGTCCAAGTAGGTTTTTCTATTAATTTTGTTCATAATCCTCAAGTGATTTTTTTCTCTCATTGTGTGTGTGTCTTTGCCAGTGAGAAGTTATGAGGACACTCCTGTTCGTCCTGCAACACAGGGACACACGGCCGGCTTTGTGGTATTAGTTCAAGTCAGTGCCGTTCAACAGAGCATGTGGATATCTCAAGGAGTAAAGACGAGGGTACAAATACTTAAAAATACCACACACGCAGTCCTGTCTACATGCCTCTTCTCTATGAATTTATGTATTCTGCAGAATACATGTATTCATTCACATGAGTTTATGTGAATGTAAATCTGTGTGGCAGAGTTGAGGCTTTTAACAGTTCAGGAATTTCATTATATGTAGTTTTATCTTCTGAACCGCATTTAAATTTGGATTGACTGCAACCCTATTGTGTAGTTTTAGCAAATGCTACAGGCCCCTGACCTGTCCAACAAGACAAGCCTGTATGTTATGAGTTTACAGTAAATGCCATTTGGTATTTGGTGGGTGGGGACTGTGTTCGTAGTGTTATCGAGTGCATGAAAAAATGTAAAAGGTGAAATAAAATGTTGGGGTAAACATGTTTGGATTTAGTAGCGGGTTGTTAAATGGACAAGCAGTTTCACATGTTGTCAGAATATTATATATTTGTGAAGTATATTTGTATTTTCTGAAATGTTCATTAAACTACACAGAAAACATTTCCAACAAAAGGTGAATTTGTGCAGTTATTCATTTTTTGAAATGTTGTCAATTTCAAATTGTTGTTGTAATGATTTAAAAAGCCCCAACTACAGTTTAAATCAGATCACAAAACAACATGTTTTCCCCTCTGAAATATGCATGGCCAGATTCCACTAGAAGTTACTGGAAAAATATGCTTTTGTGTGAGCATGTGACGTTGACCTGACCCCAAATGACAGAAGGTAAAGATGCAGTGGATGTTATAATCCAACAGGGGGAGCTGTTGAACTACAAAAATAAAAGCATTGAACGTTGGACCAACTGAAAGGTCATATTAGTCTGGTGATTGGCTTTTCTTTTTAAACTGGAATGATGAAAATGGGCTAACCTGGGGTTAACATGCAACACAGTTTAATAAGACGGAGCCTAGCTGAGTGCAATTTGTGGTCACACTAACGTACAGATGATGTGTTTCACTTTTCTGTTTGTCTGCTGCATCAAACAGGCATTACGGTGAAAACACATTAATGAGAGCACATGTGCGAAGATTACCTGTGATCAAAATAACAAAGCAAGTTGATCACAAAGTCAGGCACACTGTTAAAACAACAAAGTTAGCACACATCTCGCACCATAAGCATCTTAGTGTATTATTTACAAGTAACAATGCAACTTACTTTACGTGCAGCGATCGGTGGAACCTGCAGTAATTATTATTAATAAGTTAAACAGACAGAGGGACAAATGAATGTCTGTGCTTCCATAAAGGGACCCTGTAAAAGAAGAACAAGCTTAAATTTCATGACCCAAACATTTTAATTTCAGTCATTAACTACTCACTCTTATACCGATGGGGAAGTCCGGTGAAGTTTTATAGTCCACAAAGATTTCTGGGGCATTACAGCAAAACTGCGTTGTCAGCATTCTCCTTAACAGCTGAAGTAGATGGGGACTCGTTTTAAATCGTAAAAGAAACTACTGAATGAAAACATGACTCCATTCAGCTCAATCAGTGCCAGTCTCGGAAAGCACTGAAAACTGATTTTAAAGACATACTTTATGTCCTTTTAAAGCCAAAATCTTTACTATAGCGGTAAGCTAAATACATTAGCATTCATACCCATCTGTGTAAATACTGTCTTTTTAAATCAAGTTGGGATCTCTGGGCTTCTTTTTTGTGTTTTTTTGTTTTGTTTTTTTTGCCATTTTATGTGTTTGTTGTTGTTGTTGTTGTTGTTGTTGTTTACATCTTTAAACAAGTCCCTATCTACTTCAGTTGTTTAGGAGAATGACGCAGCGCTGTTTTGCTGCGAAGCTCCAGAAATGCTTTGTGGACTACGAATACTTCAACTGACTTTCCATCGGCATGGGGGTGAGTTTTGTCATTTTTGGATGAACTTATCCTTTAAAATCATGCCTTTCAGATGAGAGTCTGTTAAAGCTGCACAGTGTGATGGTATTATAACCGACACTCCTGCTGCCACTGACTCACTGCTGTGTTATTACCCAGAATTCCTCTGAAGTCGTTCCCCCAGAATCGGGGCAAAAATAAACGATCACAATATTCTTCAGCGGAAAAAACCTCCATGTTGTGATATTATCTCAGGGTACCAAAAAGTGCGGATCTCCTCAGATATTTTCGAGTGTTTAAAATCTGGAGGGAGAGGCTACAGATCAGGTGTTTGACAGTCGTCCCCCCCCCCCCCCCCCCCCACCGCTCTGACGTCACTGCCAGGAGCTGTCCACAGCAGCGGTGGTGCTGAAGCTGAACAAGATGGCTGTGCGTCGGGGAGCGGATAGCTGAGAGTAGAAGGAGGGGGTCGGACAAGAGGCTCGAATTCAGACGGACAGGCCACCAAAAAGACGAGAGAGGATCAGCGCTCACCCTCCGAGTGGGAAGATTTGTTGTTTCCGTGAAGCGCAACGAGCTCCTGCCAGGCCCTGTCCCCGCCGGGCGACGGCAGTATCTCCATCTCCAGCCCCGACGGTTCATTCCCAGGGTGTATTGTCCACTATCCATCGCACAGATTAGCTCAATTACGGACGCTGGTGAAGAAACTGGACCCTGGACGAAAAAAAAAAAAGGCACATATAAGAAATGTCATTGCTGTGTGTTGGAGGTAAGAGGAAAAACTCACAATCCGCGTCTTGGCACGACTTGCTGCCAATTTCCTCAACCGGCTGTAGTGCGAGCGGCTTCAGCAGCCGCAAGTCTTTTTCTTTGCAGCTTTTTAGGAATTTACCTGTGAAGATATCCATACATCAGTGTTTTGGGTATAGCCATCTTGCACAGTAATGTTGACATTTGACAAAGGGTGCAAATTCAATTAATAAGGCGAATACTTGACATCACCTTTTAAATGTTTCTGGTTTGATTTTTTTTTTTTTTTTTTATGTGATTCACCCTAAAATATTTCACTTCGACAGCCTTGGGTTCATTTCATAAAAAAAAAAAAAAAAAACTGGTATCGCTACAACCGGATCGATTCATGGAGTAGGTGTATGCGTTCTGGCAGCCGCTGTCAAACATAGTAAAACAAGATGTTATCCACTCTCAGTTTGTGCCCGTGTGACAGAAGGGGTGGGTGTTTTGTTTTTTGTTTTTTTTATGTTTCATGTCAAAGAGCTGATAGCATTTTTGATAAGAAATCATCTACCATTGCCGACATTTCGTCTCAGTTTTCATGCGTAATTGCGCGGAGCCAAAGAGAAAAAAAAAAGGCGTGTACAGTAGCCTGCGGGTGTCTTTACAGTAGGGTACTTATTGACGCGACGCGATTGGGTGCTGCAGGCTTTAATCTACATGCCTCCTATTGATTGAGCTTCTATAATGACAACCACAAGATGTTCTCTCTCTCTGAATAATTCAAGATTCCTCATTTGTGCCAAAATTGTTTTTCTACTGTATGAACAGGCCCTACTCATCACACTGCACTGTGTCATGACAGTGTCTACAGTTATCGAAGGCATATGTGTCTTTTTTTCTGCAAAGCCTGGGATGTGAAACAAGAAACAAGAAAGTTACCTGACATAGCCTATGTGGTTTTATAGATGTTGGTTTCGGTTGATCGAGTTGAAGTTTTGGGCTCCAAAATAGAAGCGAAAAGACTGAAGACTTCCCTTTATTAAGACTGCATTTCTTCGAATTAATCAAATCTGGGTCCTCTGCTGTCGGACGTGATTTTAATTGAATTTGCGTAACTGTCTAAGGGGAAACTGGCTGGGTTGATTGTGCAGATGTCTTGGGAGGGAAGTGCCGTTATCCTGTGGATCTCCTGTAACCTTCTCAATAGCCTCTGGTCAGTCCCCGACTTTGGGCACCGAAAGTTAAAGCACAGTTCAACACGTACTGATCCGGTCATTTATCCCTGTCCTTGGAACTGTGCTCAAAGTTTCTCTTAACTTCTTCAGGAGAACAGTCATCAACACCTTCAAACACCGTCAAAACCACCCAGACGTATGAATAGACAGTAATCTGCTGCTCTCTCAAATCCTCTGTGAATTGCTGTGAGTTTCCCCTCGTTGTGACAGTTAATAACATCTTCCTAATAACTCCCTCCAATTAAGAACACATTTGCCACATGCACTGGGAGATTTGTGGACCAGTTTGCGTTTATTTACTACTCACTGGACACTCGAGACCGGTGTCGCCTGATTTATCGTGGAGCACTGCAGGAAAGAATAGAAAGGTGATTCCCCTCAAGCTTCTTCTTCAGAGAGCTTGGACCCGGCCTGTAGTGTTTTGTAAAGAGGCTGCCGTACTGTTGACACCAGCGCTCGAGCTGATTGCACAGATGTCTGGAATGAGATTCAGGCTCATTGGTGGTCCCCTTTATGTCCTGAAGCTTTGTTGGCATAGCAACCCCAATGGTAATTCAGGTCTCTGCTGGCATTTTTCTCATTAGTTTCTACACACAGCATTATAGACCTGCAGCTAGGTTTATATTGATATTATATTTCTTTCCGGTGGCTCTGAGAAGAATGAGGAAATGATCCCCGCTGTGGAACGAGTCGGGCCGATAAAGATTGTGGCAACGCGAGACGTGTGCATGGTCTTCCACGTCTCTTGATGTTAGAGGCAGCCTTTCAAATGAAAGCTTGTGCCACAGAAGCTGCATAAGCGTATTCAGACCTGGCAACCAGCCTCTCCCTGTCACCCCACCTGTAGTGAGACGCCAGTTCGCACATAACTTTAGAACAGAGTGAGTCGTGAGAGACATCCTCATTAGTCTCACCTTCTTTCACCGCAGCACCATCCAAACATCTGTTTAAGAGTATTTACATACAGTATTTATTCAGATCGTTATGGAAGATTTTCCCGCAGAAAGTCCAACATTAGATTTGAATGAAATTCAGCACCAAGCCGTCCTTGGCTGGTTCTGTGTCTTATTATCATTTCAAACACACTGCTGCGTTGTTGTCATAATGACTAGGTAACTGGGAGTCTGGAAATAATTAGGAGCAAAGATCAGTTGTGTTTTAATGGAAATATATACAGTACAGTGGATAATGTAACATTCATATCATGTAGTTAATAAGTCCAAGGCCGCGTATTCTGTAGAAGCACATATAACCTTGGAATGTGTATGTACTTTATATTTTGTACTCACATTTTCAGTTTCCATGATTTGCCACCACCAAGGAGGTGATGTTCGTTTGTTGGTTGGTTGGTTTGTTAACAGGATTACACATAAGCTACTCAACATGTTTTCACAAAACTTTGATGGAGGATGTGTTTAGGTGGCCGGCATCTAAGAGTTGATGTGGATCCTCGATCTGGTGAGATCGAGATAAACGTGAATATTCTCACATGAGTGACTTGAAAAAGCTGTTTACTTCACTGGCATAGAGTCATACATTGGTTTTATTGATTTACTTTCATTTCCCTCAGTCTGTCATCCATGGACGAAAGGACGGTGTTCACACTGTAGGACAGGGAGACGAGGTTACCACAGTTTATCTACACTTTATTTGTGCAGGAGGACCTCATGATGTATTATTAGTTATCTAAGATTCTTGGTTTTTCACAAAAAATAGATGTGTGTCCTGTCTGTGATGGGATAATTTATGATATTTTCTAACAAAATGTAGAGTGATTGCAGCATGCTGTCGTACGATTTTATTTTAATATATTATATTAGATTGTAATATATTTAATGTTTATATTGATGATCATTGGTTAAAATCATGTCGGACAGGGTAATCATGACATGAAAGGTTCTGCATTTTCTGTAGTCTGTCTGAATGCATCAGTCATCAGTGACTACCGGTGTGTCACATTCTAATTGCCGTTATTGATATATTTCCGGAGGCATGCTGCAGGTGTGTGACCGATTTCTCTCTGGCAGTGAGTGAGCGATGCTGTAACGACCTCTCAATCTTTGCTACTTTTTCTCACTTAATTGTGCACTTGAGTCAATTCTCTCCTTTTTTTTGGTCATAATCTTCAGATTTCTCTTCACTGCATCCCCCCTGCCTGCAGGTTTATATTTTAGCTCCTGGTGTCGGTGTAATTGCTCTGAATTGTAGGCTCCTTGAAAAAGCTTTTGATTGGAAAACCTCAGAAATAAAAAGCCCCTTTTAGCTCCTTTACACCGGGGCATGAGTGAGTGTATTTGTCCAATTCTTCTGCAGCACAGAAAGAGAAAATGAGATTCTGTAATTGCTGTGGCAGGTACTTTCTGTTGAGGGTTTGCAGAAAATATATCACACTCCTTTTTTTTTTCCACCTACTCCTCTTCACTCCTTCCCCCTGTGCTTTAACTGCAGCGTTGGTGATTTAGTCTTATGCCTGTGAGCTTTAAGCAGCCCCCTCCCCTCCCCTCCCTACCATCCCCACCACTCACACACACCCCCTTTCCGGCACCCCCCACCCCTGTCACACTGAAGTGGTTATTTTTAGTGTTGGGGATGCAGCGCGCTCTGCCCGTATCCGGCTGCACAGAGAGATTAATGGAGCACGAGAGAAAGAGATAGAAAAGGGAGCGCACGTGCATACTCGCCACATGGCAGGGGGAGCTTGTGGGAGCGAGCGATGGAGTGAGAGGGGAAGAGAGAGAGAGGGTCGATGACTGGCGGATGCTGTGCAGAGGAGAGTGTGTGACAGGGAGTGTTGGCAAGGGTGCAGCCAAGGTGCATCTGTCATCTATTGTCTATTTAAAGTTTTTTTAAAAAAAGAACTCATTTGGACGCCTCTTTGTCAAATGAATATTCAGTGCTTCCTGGGAAAAGCACCCTCCTCTCCCCCTCTGGCGTGGCTGCCTTGTCAGCAGCTAATTCATCAGAAAAGGGTTTTTTTTACTTTGAAGTTGGCTAAGAAGCTCCTCCAGACCACTCACCCGGGCACCTGCCTCATGAATCAGAGAGATGTTTAAGTGATAAGTGTAAGTGATTAGTGTTATCCAAGGGGCAAGGGTTCGCTGAGGTGACGCTATTTTTAGAAGCCAATTTGTCCACATTGATTATCATGCTAGCTTCGCTGTCACTAAGAAAAATGATGCTGAACGAATGTGTTTCTTTGTCATCATCATTTTTGCCACCCTGGTGATGCTTGATCTGCTAACAGGGAGTGTTTATTTGTTTAGATCTGTCTATATCAGAGTGTTGGACTGCGGGTCACCACTTTATAAATGTAAACATGCGCTGGGAATTTGTTGTTGTGGTCCAATTAGATTTCTAAATTATTCCTTGTATTTCTTCCCTAAAATGTAACATCAGTGAAAAGATGCAATCAGCAGGGATTAAAAAAAAAACAGAGCTCTGAATATTAATACCTCACTGCTGAACATGGGGATGCTGGGCATCGGCAGGGCGCCTGATTGAATGAATAATGAATAGGCTTCTGACGTCACTGGTTTTAAAAGTCAGTCTGGTACTTTCAGAGGTCCCTGCATGTAGAGGCTGGCCCTGGCAACGCAGCGGAGCCTCGTCTATTGTGTGAGACAAAAAAGCAGCGCTGCTTGGCCTTTCATCCAGCACCCCTTGTCGTCTGCCATGCAGGAATACATACAAATACATCGTTCGGAGATGACGAGGCGTGTGGCCGCTCTCCTCCATGGTGTCACCTTTTACTCTCACCTGCACAAACTGTCCTTCTGGCCCAGTGACTCAGAGATCATGACATCTCCTGCTGTACGGATGCAGTCTTTCATATTGAGATTGTGTCATTCAGGCCAAAGAGGACAGAGGCGTCCCCCCCCCCCCCACTTTCTGAAATGCCAGGCTCCTGCCAATCACCAGCCAACCACACTGTCATGCACATAGGCTACAGGCAGAGGCTCGGGGATGGTTTACTCTCATTACATTACAACTACAAAGTCTTTTTTTTATGTGTACTTGTAGAAGTAAAAAAAATTTATAATAATATTACTTCAAGTGGAAATAGATGACTGTTTGATTTCCCCTTATCTCAAGCGTTTCCTTGTGATATAGGCACCACTGTTGCAAAGACAACATTAGCAGCCTGGCTACTGACCTGATCTATGCGCTATGAAAGGGCTTAAGTAAAAGAAGAGTTGATCAAACAGTTAACAGGTTTTGTTATGGTTTGGAACGAACCATCACATGTCCCAGTGGTGAGAGGAGCACATGTATACAAGAGAGCAGAGTGGATGTCCGTCTGTTCGCTTGTTTTATGTTGGTTTCTTTCATTCTCCCTCTTCAACTTCTTTGCCTTCTCCATCAGCGAGGTTTGCAGTTTAGGCAGCGATCAGGGAAAAGAATGCCTCTTCCTGTTTGGGTGAGGCAATGCCAGATGCACTTCCCTTTGTGCCATTATGCGGCTTTCATTTTTCCAGGAAAATCCAGCCCAGGGGCAGACCGCCTGGCGAGGTTAATAGGGAATAAAAATCTATACGCGGGTGTTGTAATTTTTCTACAGCCATTACAGTGTGCACACAGTATTCGCTTCAGAATGATGCATTGAAACAAAAGACTATTATCAAAAGACAGCTCAAGTGTTAAGTATTGAACTTTGAATTTTAAATCATCTTCGTTACAGAGTCAAAACAACAGACACATGAAAAACTCTGAGTCAACTATGTGAGAGGCCTGCCGGCACAGAGACAGGAGAAGAAGAGCCTCTGTGGATTCACTGAATGTTATGTTTGCATTATTAAAAATGTTATATTCAAGATCACTTTGTCCATAGTCACACTAATCTCTTGTTCGTTTCCTCAATTTGTTTGCAGTGAAGAAAGGCAAGCTCGATGGACCCCAAGGTGAGGATATCATCCATTTATTACTTATTATTCTGCTGAATCGGGCGGTTTGATAGAAAGACACACACGGTAGCGTGACTAATGGGGTTTGCTTTTTCGCTTTTTGCAGAGAAATTTAACACATACGTGACCCTGAAGGTGCAGAATGTTAAGAGCACAACCATCGCTGTGCGAGGCAGTCAGCCATGCTGGGAGCAGGACTTCATGTTGTGAGTGCTTCTTGTCCTCTCTCACGTCTTCTGCCCCTTTTATCCCGCCATGTCTTTTAGCTCCTCTCTTATTCTGTATATATTTTCCTCTTCTTCTCTGTGTATCTAACCCTGTGCAACGTTGCTTAATTGAATATTTCTGTCGCAATTCTGACTCACAATTTCTTTCGTACCTGATTGTCTTCCTCCTCGCTCACATTTCGTCTCAATTTTCACGCGGTTGCCAGGTTGGCAGAGCATCAATACCTGTTGCATGTGTCCCATTGAAGTCGAGCAGGTGGCATAGAGATGCTCACATGCAAACAACTGTACACATAGAGGTAGATTTAAAGTTTAGGTGGCCGAGAAAGGAGCCATTAGATTAATCATGCGCCATGAGTTTGGACTTGAAGGCGTTAAATCTGATAAATTGCCTCAAGTAATATGATTTAAGTCAGTGGCAGTTGGACAACCCCGAGCATAACACACCCATGTTTAAAAATGAACTGTTGGCACCAGAGGGATTTTGTACCATGCCAGTGCTGAGCCATCACTAGAGAAAGGTTTGGCTGTATCCTTCATCATTCTACAGGGACTTGTTTCTGGCTTGTTTGTATTTCTTTAAACCAATCACAACAGTTCTTGGCTAGGCAAAGCCCAGGATGCAGCAACAGTGCCCCTGTGAAATAGTGTCTGGGGAGACTTGCTATCTCCAGACGATATCTCTAGTTCTGCTGCATCGATTTGGATCATGTGGTAAAAGCTGTCAAAGAGTGAAAGTGTTAATGATTTGACTTTCGTGCAAGAAAGGCGTGATGTGTGGTCATATTTTTAGTTTGACATAGTTCAAAACGTAAGAGTCTACTATCTAGTGCGAATCAGGGTTCCCACGGATCCTTGAGATCACTTGAAGTTTGTGAATTTGAGGATACATATGTAATCATTTCATTTTTTCTAGTAGTCGTAAATAGATAGGAATAGAGAATTTGTGCAAGAAATATAACTCAGGCTCTTTTAATATTTGTTGTCTGTGAGCCTCTGCTTCCGTGTGCTAGCTCCCATTAAACAAATCTAATTTGATTTAATTTTTATATTAGGGACTTGGGCCTAGAAAGTGAAAAGTCCTTAAATGTAATGTTTAAGAAGGAGTAAATACTGTTAATTCACACAAACAGAGATGTCACCTCCGGGGCTCCACTCTTCAGCACACAGATGTGCACCGCAGGGCAGCAGGGTCAGCTGTGACATTTATACCAGGAGTTATTTTTGCCTCATTCCTCTCTGTCTCGCTTCCTTTGAAGAGCGAGGGGATGATATAACAGCTGTGATGTTTGAGCCGCTGCAGCAGAGTTCACACACCCAGTGTAGAGGTATTCTCCAGGGTTCACTGCACCTCTGCCCCCCTTTTTTTCCCCCTTTTGTGAAGCCATTTGCCAAATTAATTCTTTGCCTCCCAAGGAAACAGAAAGATGCATTTTCATATCAAAGCGCTGACTACTATTAGCTTTTGATTCAGTTAAGACAGCCAGTGGGCTTGAGAAGAGGCACTGTTGGACAATGAGAGATGATCAGTGAGCTGATAATCTGCCAGTCAGACTTGTAATCACTGTACAAATCATTTTCAGACCTTAGCTGTATGGACTGTATACGAATGTTGTTTGATGGAAAAAAGTGACTCAGAGTTCATTTTTGTTTGTTATACAGAAGGGATATAGATAGCCTCGGCTTGCGCTCTCTCCATATCATTGACAATCACCTGCTCTTTCCATCTTCAGGCCGAATGACTCATTTCCCTCTGCAGATTGAATCACGGTGCATATCCATCACCAGATTTGAGAGAAGCTCCTGATGGCATAGACTGTATTTATGTTGAAGCCTCTCTGTGCAGTGAGGTGTCTGTATACAGCCCCGTCTCTCTCAGCACTGTATTATCTTACTCCCTTTTCCCCTGCTTTTTCCTAACCCGTTTCTCTTGCTCTTAATCCGCCTCTTCCTCTTGCTGCCGAGCAGCGAGATAAACCGGCTGGATCTGGGCCTGACCGTGGAGGTGTGGAACAAAGGGCTGATCTGGGACACCATGGTGGGGACCTTATGGATCCCCCTGCGCAACATACGGCAGTCCAACGAGGTATACTCCCTCTCTCACTCCCTCTCTCTGGCTCAGACATCTCCCAGCATAAGGTTTTATCGGCTGCACTTCAAGTACAAGATCAGTCTGGTCAGAGTGATGAATGAATGTAATTATTAAAATCACCTAATCACACTTTTAATGTTACTTTAATTTACCTTGATGTAAGACTCTGAGAGTGCTTTGAGCTTCTTTAAGTGTTTTATTTACAAGCAGCTATGTGCAGATCAACAGTAGTTACATGTTTGTATATGAATGAATAAACAGTGAGTAAGTAGCAATGTGTAATCAAACAGCTAGTGAAACACTGCTGTCATATTAATGGAGATTATAACAAGTGACATTGAGAAAATTAAGTTTTGCGTCAGTTCATACTGGATTCTGCTGCTCTGATCAGCTGACAGCCTCTGATTAAATCATTGTTTCTGATCATTCACAACACCATTCCCACAACAAGGCGGTCCATTTAGATATGGCTTCCGCCTCACGTATCCCTCCGACTCCTACGCTGCTGCTGGCACCATTTTAGTTTAGAGTCCTAACAGGGTTTGGAAGTTAAGACCAGCATTGCTAAGGGCTCACTCTTGTATACCCTGCAGGGTTTTTTTCTGCTTTGCTCACTGTGTTGCGTTGAGCATGCTGCTTGGTTAATTCAGGCGACATCTTAAGAATAGATCCAGCAGTGCGAGGCATAACCACATTTCCACTTGTTACAATAGATGATTAAAAGGAAAACAAAAAAGGGTGTTTTTTTTGGACTAAAGTGATATTTAATCCACTACGTATGACAGCGTGTTTTGTTTTGGAAGTGGTTAGTCTTGGTCAACAATTTGTTTTTTT
Source organism: Sparus aurata (assembly GCF_900880675.1). Lineage (NCBI taxonomy): Eukaryota > Metazoa > Chordata > Actinopteri > Spariformes > Sparidae > Sparus > Sparus aurata. Next base: position 11,636,501 of record NC_044197.1, read on the forward strand.
AATGTTTCGATATTTGTTGATTTTTTTTTACATCTACATACTGCTTTGATTTATAATGTAGTCCTGCTGCATAGTATAACACATCAGCTGATACTTTCGCGAATTATACTCAATCAATAATACATGTCACATTCAGGCTTGTTACGTTTGTGCACAAAGAATGCTTAAATACTGTAAACCACTGAACTGAATGAGATAGTAGGATGGTGTGAGGGACGTAGGTACTTCCTTGGTATTTTTGATTGTCCCACTTAGAATAAATGTTCAGGTGCTGCGACCGGGCACAGTGACAACCACGAGTCTTGCCGTCACAGTGAGGCAACTAAGAGATTTGTTCTTTAGTCAAAGCTAATGATAGCCTGATAATTAGTCTTTCCAGTAAGTAAGTAATGACGCAGTCATATTTCTCTGCCCCTCTGCTTCCTCGATTCTTTTTCCAGGAGGGTCCAGGCCAGTGGCTGACCCTGGACTCCAACGCAATCATGGCTGAGAATGAGATCTGTGGAACCAAAGACCCGACCTTTCACCGGCTGCTGCTCGACACCCGCTTTGAACTGCCACTAGGTTTGGCCTTTCATCAGAGTTTTATTTATCCTGCCTTGTGCTTCGTACTGTACTTTGTTCATTAGTTGCTACTGCTAGTCCTACAATGACAACATTTACTGCTTATTTTACTTGCTGCTATGACTACAGCGCTAACAGTAGAAAGTTCACTCTCAACCAAGGACGCATTTGATGCGGAGAAACTTGTTGAGTGTTTGTGTCGTGTTCTGCAGACATTCCAGAGGAGGAGGCCAGATACTGGGCCAAGAAACTTGAACAACTAAACGCCATGAGAGATCAAGATGTAAGATCCACATCGCTCTCTGCGCCATCTGTCTTTCCACGTCTATTTATTCCCTTCTCTTTCGTCCTATTGTGTTTCCTTTCCATCTCTTTCTTTATCCTCCACACTCCCTCTAATTACACTCTGTGGCTGCCAATATGAGCACATTTGCCAAGTCAATATTTTTTTCCAGCGAAGAAGAATTGCTGGATGTTATTTTTTTTTTTTTTTAATAATACGCCTGATTTTTTTTCCCCCCCTCAGTACGCCTATCAAGAAGAACAGGAGCGGCCACTTCATGCTCCATCCACGCAGTGCTGTGAGTCCTCCGTCCACCTCCTCCTCCTCTTTTGTCCTTTTCATGCCTCCTCCTTTTCCCTGCTCCATCACACAGACTCCTACTGAGAACAGGGCCAGACAGGATGTAGAAATGAGGCTGATAGATGAGGCAACGGCGGGAAGCCGAGGGACGGAGGGAAGCTGATGTGACGAATCATGCATGCAAGCCTGTCTGAACGCTGGAAATGACTTATAGGTGCGAGATGCGTGATGAATGCGAACTGACATAAGCTGGGTTGTCAGACACGGACCGCCCTGCCTGACTGTCTGTCTAGTGATGATGACACAGGGGGGGAGCAGGTGGATAAGTGTGTAGGGTGTAAATCTGTGGACAGGATGGGTTGGTTGGTTGGTGGCATGATGCTTGTGTGTGCGCAGAGATGGCAACAGCATGTGTGCGTTTTTTCTGTTCTTCGTTACTTAGCAGCATCAAGGCCAGCAGCATTTGCACAAAAGTTGATTTTTATCTAAGCTTCTCTGAAGACCTTGTGCTTTTCTACACTCTCACACGCACATACACTGATGAGCGCATATGTGTGTATGTATATATTCATTTTAAATGATCATTGCTCAGGGCTGCATGTTTGTTTACCTGGCTCTGTAGACTGCTGATGTGTGTGAATTGTGGCCCAAACCTCATTTGTTTCCCCCCCCCCCCCCCCCCAACCCTTTATCTCCTCGCAGGTAATTGGAGTCTGTGGGGAGATCAGCAAAGTAAGTTTCTTTCAAGCGCTTCTGCTAATGACTTGGAGTAACTCTGTATTTATTGTCCATGTCTCACTTAATGTAATGATCTCCTAGTGTAGTTTTTCCCCAGAGACTATTAGCTAGCAAGAAAATATAGTTTTTTCCCTCTTCCCTCTCCGCATCCTGTCTGAACTTCATCCCAGCTCGTGTTCCCTTGATGGATTTAAAGTCAAGCTGTTAGAATTAAACTGAGTTTAGCTGCAGTGGAATAAACTCTGTGGTATTTGATCATTTCTCACTCAAAGCAGCAAACTTGTGCTGTGCAAACGTTTCATTTGCCCTGAGTCTTGTCTGTCAGGCTTCATGCAGGCTGTCTTACCCAGACCCCCAGGAGGAGCGTCAGACTTTGACGCCAATTTTTTATAGCGGTCAAACCATTTGATTAACATTTGGAACGTCTAGAAAAACTGTTTGATTAAATAATCGTATTCCCACCTCACAACACGGACACTATGCGGAAAGATTCAGGCAGTTTTATACCTGGATGTCGAACTGTTTTGGCTTCATGTGTCACTTAACATCTTTTATAGGACGTCATTTTACATCCATGTTCCTTATTGCTGAAGGTTGTTGGGTTTGTGTGCTGCCTGAAATGAATACCTGTAGGTATTACTTGGGGCTGAAAAAGGGAAATGGAAGTTAGTCAAAAATGAGACACTAAATAGTTAATAGTAGTAAAAATATGACAATGATGTATCAGAAAGTATCTGGTATCTATAAAGGAATCTGATAAAAAATTATCATTTTTCTATACACTCACTCAATTTTTAATGTTTTTTTCACTGTTTCACCCCAATTCTGAAACCAAACGTACATCCTTTGTTTTCCAGCGATGGTAAAGTATTTGAAAATCATCATCCTGCCTGGTGTTATGCAGGTTGTCCCTAAATCCAAACTTTATAGGTTAAAACAGTAAAACCATCTCAATTATTTTAAGATACAAATACAGTATTGATTTTGAACCTATGAAGGAATTGATTTGACACAGTTGAGGTCACAATTCCGACCAATCACCTCGCCATATCACATTGTGCTGTCTCCCGTTGTGTTTGTGGAAACAGACGAGGATCCAGACAGCGCCGTGGATGACAGGGACAGCGACTACCGAAGCGAGACCAGTAACAGTATCCCGCCTCCCTTCTACACCACCTCCCAACCCAACGCTTCAATGCACCAGTATCCCATGAGGCAACAGCAATACAGACACTCCTACACCGATGACATACATGAGCTGGACTACGACCACAGAGCCATGAGGTAACGAGACTGAGTTGTTGTTGTTTTTCATGAGATTACCATGGCAGGCTGTCAGAATGTATCAGCAGCAGGTAGAAAAGGGCTTAATTCTGGTGAGACAGGAGGAGAAAAAACACCAAATGAACTGTAAGATGATGACAATGTACTATCCCATCTTAATTATTCTGAAGCATTTATCCCTCAGACAGCTCAGCCCCGACAGACGACCTTGTTTTGTTTCATTTTATTGTACATGGTAACATGTTGTCCCACTGTGCTCTCCTCCTCTAGAGAATAACCCTGGCCTCAGTGTATACAAGCATGCTGGGGCGCACAGTTCTTGTATACAGGTCATGTATGAAGTGGGCCATTGTGGTTATCTTTACTGTGTGCATGTGTGAATGCGTGCGTGCGTGCCTGCATCTTTGTGTGCACGTCGAGTGCGTGAGCATCAAAAAAAGAAAAAAAAAACCCATGTGATCTTTCCTGCGCCCACTTGTTGTGCAGATAATACATGAACTGCTGGACATGACAGTATCTCTGAACATTGTTCGACATGTTTTCAAAGGCGGCAGATGATTAGAATGCATTGCTCAGAAAAAGCTGAAGGTTTTGATTTTGGGTAGATGTCGATGGGTAAAGTAAATCTTCAAGTGCTCAGCCTCAGTAGGAGGTCTATGTGCAGAAACTTAAAGGATACGTTCACTTTTTTTCAAGTCTGTCTTCAAACAATAGTCAGATGTTTAGATGAATATCGAAACAGGTTGCTGTGAGCGGTCCTCCTGTTCATAACGGTCAAGCTTTGTGAATCGATTCTAAAGATCGTTCTTAGCTGCCGACATGGCTTCACTAGCTACAACGTAATCCTCTGGGGCAACTGCAACACTCAAAGTTATGTCCACTGAAACTGTCACATTCTAATTTTCTGACAACATTATGGAAACGATTCCTACAGAGACTCTTTTTGTTGAGTAATAAGATCTGGTTTTTTTTTACCAAGGAACACTAGTATCGGTCTGAAATCTCACGAGGTGAGCTGTTGCAGTTGTTGTCTGGCCCTGGTCAAAATCCATTAAATAGTCAGCCTTAACTTAATTTCTTGCTGACAGTTGCTTTACGTAAACTCCAAATTCCTCTCCCCAATACTGACTCACATTTTTAATGTTTAAAAATATCAGAATTCCCCCTTTAAGTGATCCCTTTCTTCGCTTCACTTCCCATTTAAGTGACTCAGGACAAAACCAAGTATATATTGAAGGTATATTCTGAAGTTACTGTCTACTGTTGAGCTCCAGTGGAGGGACGGTCACACAAAAATGTCAAAATAGACAATAACTTTGAAATATACCCAGAAGTGGAATGTACATACATTTATTTTCATAGTGTGGTATAAGTACTTTTACTTAAGTAGAGGATCTGAATACTTTCTCCACCACTTCACCCAGCTGACTCGAATATCTCAGACTGTTGAAGAGTCTTTTAATGGCCATTATGAAGAGGTGGAAAGATCACAGCAACTTGCTTCATCATTCACATGAACATTTAACTGTTGTTATTAAGACAGCCTGAAAAAGTGTGAACCTTTCCTTTATCTGGGCAGTGCAGAGGCTCAGTTTGGTTAGAGCTTTCTTTGAAAGATTTGCACTGAGCTCTACTGATGCTCCTCTCCCACCTCTCCCCTCCTCCCTACCTCCCTCCTTGCTCCTCTGACCAGACGCTATGATAGTTTAGACTCCGCCACCAACGGGCGCAGCGATATCGACTCAGGCTCAGGGTCGAGCCGGCGCACCAGTCGTCAGTATTCTCTAGACAGTAGGCATTCACTGTCCGATAGGTGGGTCTCTGTACCTCCTCTCCAGCTCCTCCTCCTCTTCCTTCTCCTGCTCCGGCCTGTGACTCCGTCTCGCTGTGACGTCAGTGGTGGACTTGTCCCGTCCTCCTCGCTCGCTGTGCTTGCATGCATGCGCTCTTACCCTATCTCTGTATATGTATATTCTATACTTTTCTATAGAAAACTACTGGTCCCGCATCTATATTTACTGTGTTTTCCTGGTGAAGAATCACAAATGATGTATCATACTCATCTTGGCCATTGTTAAACTCTTGTGAGTTCTGCGCAGTTTTGTGTTTATGTGTGTGGGTGAGTGATGGACAAGCTGCGTGTATGCGCATGTGTGTTGTTTCCTGAAAGTCAGAGACAGAGAGGTTAATTGTTGGTGGGAGTTTTATGGAAGAGCCTGTGTGAATCTGTTGTCGCGACAGCCTGTTATTACAGCCTCATCCTTTATATGAGACTTTAAGCAGAGCCCTGTCTTATTCTGTGTGTCCCATACTTGCTAATTATACACATTTCCACTTGTAAGACAGCAGGGGCCCTTCAGCCTAATAACTGGGCCCTAGCAGAGAGGCCAAGACGGATTACTTTCATTTTCATCTCAGTTTCACCCTGTTGAGGGCAGACAAGTATTTAGACTCACACATTATGCAAGCATTTGTCACTGTCTGTGTCCGTCTTTGTGTTGGATGAGAGATGGTGAGATAGATGATGAATAGAGCAGAACAGGGGTGTCGTGATTGAGTGTTTATGTGTCCGCTCACCCACACTTGTGTATTCCCTCTGGCTCACAGCCCGATGCCATGATACAGTTCTCTCCTTTACTGCCCCTGCACCACGCATTATTGAACCAACGTAATCAATAGAGACGGAACAAAGAGTGTGAGCGTGCGTCCGTGTCCGTGTGTCTGAGAGAGAGAAATTGTTTTGCATGTGTCTCAAATCTCTCTCTGATTCATGGTCCGTCTCAGTGTCTAATAGCCTCATTCATCACAGTGAATAAATATTATTCACTTATTCATCTACAAAAAGAGACTGTTTAGTTCTGCCAGGCTAATAAATTACCCTCAACATCGCCAGGTTCACTCTCCTTCATTTGAATAGGTCTATTTATATCGTTTTGTATGGTGTGTGTTTCTGTGTTAATTCCCATTGCAGTTACATAGATGCATCACTAGCTTAGACCCCACTACTCCGAGTTTTCTCAATGGTTGGTTCAAAGTCACCCCTCTTCTCCTATTTGTTAGCTGTGTCCCTCCTTGGCCCCAACACACGCTCCTTAAGTGTCACCGTGACAACCAAAGTCTTTGTTGTGTAACTGTGGGACTCCCCTAGTTTTCCTTTAAACCTGTGTGGGCGTGGACATGTAACAGATGTCTGTGTCTCCCCCTCCCTTCAGTCCTACAGACAGTCGTTACGCCTCATCAGGCGAGTTGAGTCGAGGCAGCTCTCAGCTCAGCGAGGAGTTCGTTCCCGAGGACGGCGAGAGCTTGCGAGGTTCTGAGTTCTACGATGAGAACGACTCCTACCACTCCTGCCACTCCTCCGTCAGCTATGGTAAAGAGGATTCCCCGGGCTGGGACGGCGAGGACCCCCAAGGCGTCTACAGCGACGAGGGCGGCTACCTCAAAGATGGAGGGGAGGAGGGGGCGTTGTACGCCGAAGAGGAGGGCGAAATGTACAGGGAGGAAGGGGTCTACAACTATGAAGATGAGGAGGAGATGCCTTATGAAGAAGATGAAGATATGTATCAGCTTGATGGCACACTCAGCGAGGACCAGGAGCCGCCCTACACCCCCACACCCACAAGCACTGCCCCCACCGTGATGCCTCCCGCCGATGGCCTGTCGTCCACCAGGCCACCACTGGAGAAGCAGCCGTCGTTGCATCAGCAGCGACCAGCCCAAGATCAGCTGCAGCCCCCCAGCACAGCTCCTGGTCAACCTCCAGTCACACAGGGCGACAAGCTGCCCCCTTTCAGTGCAGAATCCGCCAAACCTTCATTTGCACCCACCCAGCCAGTTCTGTCTACTACCAGTATGTCCACCGCCGCGCCTGCATCGCAGCTCCCAGCTAAAGATATCGAGCCCATTGAGCCTGAGCCCAAGTCTGAGCTGCTGCTGCTGGAGGAACCTCCATCCCCCGAGCAGCCTCCCGCAGCAGAGAGTGTCCCCCCAGCTCCAGAAGAGAAACCAGAGGAGCCACCTGTTCCAAGGTGAACACTGTTCAAACAATGTCACCTTCGTAGAGGAAAAACACTACATTTAGTTACATTTCAAAGGCATTCAACTGGTGCCTCATTCACGTAAAAATAAGCGCATACTGTATATTTAATTCAACAGACCCAACTTTCAGACCACACTTTCATTTGCCTGTAATGTAGCAGACAGACTTGAGATAGGGTAGAGAGGGTAGGTAGAGATCTGTAAACAGGTTGTATAGTCCAGTGTGTTGTGGCATTTAACAGTGAGCAACTTAATACCCCTCATCTCACCCTCCAGTACAGCAATTCAACATGGCAGACTCTGTGGAAGAGGACTTGCTTCCTCTCTAGATATTAAAAGCTAATTTTAAGGTTACATGAACACAACAGAAATTCTGACTTTTCGTCCTTAGTACAGGAGAAGCCCTCAAATATTCCAGATTTCCATCAAAGTATCTTAATGCCTGATGACATCATCAGGGTTATTTCCTCTAGCTTGTGTTAAATGAAGTGTGCAACATCAGGTGAGGAAGAAGAAGAAGACGACAACATACATATTCATTCCTTTCTTGGGAGATCTTAAGGGCACCTTAGCTGGAGTCCCCCTTTAATAAGTTTGGTACTATTAGTCAGTGATAGTTATCGCTAACATTACTGTACATTCACTAAATTAGCTAACACACATTGACACAACAAGTATATGAATAACTCTTTCTTTTACCCTTGTTATAGCTTCCCAAAGAGGGAAATCATGGAACCTGGTCCCGCCAGAGCAAAAGCTAACTGGCTTCGACTCTTCAGCAGAGTACGACTACAACTGCAAGAGGTACAGCCTGTGTGTGGTTGTGTGTTTGTTTCTTAGTGTGTTTTTGTGCACACAGGTGTGGATTCGTGTGAGGTGAATGCCCGGTAATATGTCGTCTCTGTTGTTGCCCTGCTGAAATCTACTACTGGAGGTCGCAGACTTGTTGCGTCATTCCCTGCACGCTCGACTGTTACTGTGTTGTTGGTTTTTTTTCCACCTTCTGTTGACTGCTCCACCATGTTTCCCAGTTATTAGTTGGTTATCGCTGTGAATTATATTGTCTTGTGTTTATTTGATAGTTTCTGTTTATCCCTTGTACTGTTTTTTGCCATTTCATTATTTTCTTTTCAGTTTGTTGCCATCCTCGTAGCGATTTGCATGTAGTCCGTTCTGCTACCCATGGCTGGAGCAGACGCTCAGGTGGGTGTGGCCAGTAGTGTGTTGATCACTCAACACTCATCAATCACTCATTTATATTGCATGTAAGCCTGCTAAGTTTCTTTTTCAATGCCCAACGTTAATACCAACAGTCACTATTTCTGTGCGCCAGTGTGACGTGAGTATCCATGCTGTGTGTCATTCTTTGAGCAGGCAGGCAGACAAAGAACATTGTCTTTCAATAACTGAGCAGATAGAATTAGAAGAATGATTACACGGATGGCCATCTGGCTGTAATCTACTTTTACTATGATTCTCAAACACAGAGAAGCCACTGCTGATGTCAGTAATCACCACACTCACTCACAAAGACTTAACTCAGCTACACCACTCTCCTAATCTCCCCCCTTTTTCCTTTCTGTCTCCCACTTGCACCACTGTTGTATTATTCATTTGTGAATTCTCTGAACGCTTGCAGTCATTGTGGCTACATGAAATAGGGCTTTTTGCTAAGGGAACACCATACCGTATCTTTCCCTTCTGTTGTTCTCAATAAAAAGAACAATATAAAAGCACCATGTACAGTACTATAATATGCTACGCTCCCCATTCATCCAGTCACAGCTCTTATGGCACCCTGCTTGCCTCTCTTTTTCTCATCTCATCTCTCTCCTTCCCCTTAGGCCCGAGGAGAAAGTGTTGGCATCGCCTCTCTGCTTTTATCAGCAGGGTAAGTAACCATGACGCTGTTACTACTACAGTCATTGAAAAATTTATAACCTACCAACCAAAAGGCAAGCCCACAGCCTGAACGTCCGAATGCATTTGTCGTCTAATTGATTCGTCATGTCTAACGACTATAGCTGAAATAATAGCGGGTGTTGTACTCTGCTCTGTGTGTGTGTTGTCTCCAGGATGGGTGGCGCTCTGTATAGCATCGACAGCATGCCAGACCTCAGGAAGAGGAAAGCTATGCCTCTGGTCAGAGACCTGGTGAGTTTCTGTACTAATCTCTTTATATTCCCCTGACTAAGTGTCTCAAATCTCCCCAGTCCATCTATCGCTCATCTTAGCAGGCTGCGCTCTCTCCCATTAAACCTTCTCCTGTTTTCCTTCAGATTCTCTCTTGTCTCATTCTCTTTACCTTGGATATCTCCCTCATTTTTCGCCCACTGCACTACATCCGCAATACTGTACATTTCCCTGCTATTACAGCCTGATGAGGCGAGCTCCAGGGCAAAGTGACATCGATGTGTGCTAGATGCTGTCATATAAAAGAGCTTTGAGTACCCCACGCTGCCATCATCCCCACTCCTCATTAAGGATAAGATTGGAGAAAGCTGTCACTCATTCATACAACCCACTTCCTTTGAGTATCTTGTGCTGGACAGCATTATCTCTTTTCCATCATTGTTAAAATGTTGTACTATCAAGTACAGATATACATTAAACTCACATTAGTATAATGCTTCAGCTTTTCAGGAAGGTAAATGAAAGAAAACTTTAGAGGAGTGGTCTGACATTTTTTGGATACACCTTTGTTTGCTTTCTTACCAAACGTTAACATTCTGTTTAGTGTTTGCTGGCAGGTGGGTTGTATTACCTTCATTACCTGGGTTGTTTCCCCCTGTTCCCAGTCTTTGTGCTAAGCTAAGCTAACCACCTGCAGGCTACAGCTTTATATTCAACAGAGAGATGAGTAGTTTGAATGAAACACCAGCTCATGACACAAACGCAAAAAAGCATACTGTGTTCGTCAAAGTGTTAAACTACTACTTTGATTGCCCTGTAGTGGAGGCTTGCAAAGTCAAAGACAATGTAGCTCTTTATATTAACCGCCATGCAAAACTCCGTGTTCCGTTTTCCTCATCACACCAGATCCCTGCTTAACCACACGCAGGTAATTAACTGTCTTCACTAATAAAGACTCACGAAGCACAGACAGGCAGTCACAGGCAGGTGCCCCATGTTTCACTTCCTCTCTCTGTCACTGTGCACACACACACACACACACATGCACACAAAATGTGTCAGAGTGTCTCGGGTAATTGATCGGACGGGGTGGGGTAATGGCTGAATGAACATTGATCACAGGCTGTTTCATTCAGATGTCAGATACGAAAGTCTGGTTGACACGCTCTCTATTGAAGTCATCAACATCCGGCTGTTGATTCACCTTGTTTGATTTCCCCCTTGTGCTCTTATTGTGGAAATCCGTTCTTGTTAAATCACTAAAACGACAGTATATGCACAATGAATGCATCTTTTCCATAAACAGTGGATGGAGGTCTAGGTCTGAAAAGTGAAGACCGAATGATGTTCATTCTGTAACTTAAGGTTCCATTTAGAGTAAAAAAAAAAACGATAAAGCGGGGTGGGCGGGGCTATATTTTGTTTGACAAGTGGCTACCACAGTACGTCCTTAGACTTTCAGTCAGATCCAATCAGTACTGTCCCTAGCTCCACTCTCTCTTTAGAATATGGTCACTTCTGCCTCCAAAAAAAAGCCAAGATGGAGGCGGTTGTAATGCTGAACTAGAGGCTCCAAATGGTGATGTCGCGGTGGCTCTGTCGACTATTAATTGCCCAGTCTATGATCTTTTCTCAACATTTCTTTTGCTTTTTAATTCTCTAAGGAAATCTCCTCCTCTTGCTTTCCTCTTTCTAATATTATATCTCTCCCTTGTTCCTCCCACTTTCTCTGCACGGCCACAGGCTATGGTGAGTAACACCAACACCATTTGCTATCAAAACACCTGTGAAGGCATAGTAGTCTTCTCGTCTAGCCAGCAAATTGATCACTCTTATGAGAGGAAGCACTTTGAATTCTGCAGTTGGCACCTCTAGTTTGCTGTAACTATTCAGGGGAATATTGCCAGACAGACGTAATAATACACCTTGCCTCAGAGGCTGCCCTGAGATTTGTTTTGAATAAAACCTGATATTGAGGTAGAAGCTGAAAGACACTAACCCCTCCTCTCTCCTGCCACTCAGTCCTTGGTTCAGAACTCCAGGAAGGCAGGCATCACGTCAGCCCTGACATCCAGCACCCTCCATAACGAAGAACTGGTCAGTCCTCATTTATAACGTTAATTCAACTTCTGTTAAAATATTTCTGATTGTAGCACATTGCTGACCCTCTCCTTCCCTCATTTGTGCCCTTGCAGAAGAGTCATGTCTACAAAAAGACCCTCCAGGCCCTCATATATCCCATCTCCTGCACCACCCCACACAACTTTGAGGTGTGGACCGCCACCACGCCCACTTACTGCTACGAGTGCGAGGGACTGCTGTGGGGCATCGCTCGCCAGGGCATGCGCTGTACTGAATGTGGGGTCAAATGCCACGAGAAGTGCCAAGATCTACTCAATGCTGATTGTCTACAAAGTAAGTACAATATCGGAAAAAGAACTGGTTCTGTTTTTGCCCTGATGAGAAACTGATCTGAAAAAAATCATGAAACACTGTGATGTTCGTTCAATAGCAAAGCTTAGCATTTTTTGTGTGGATTAGAGAAATTACATATATTGTGTTAATTATTATGGAGCTTTAATTTTTTTGTATTGCTTTAACTGCGTGATAATATATTATATATTTGCAGCTTGGCCTAAAATCATAATTTCATCACCAACAAAATACTGAGATATCTAAGAGCCAAATTTTAATCTAAAATATAGTATAAAATATTTACAGCATTTCCTGAATACTTTTTGTGACAGCGCTGTTTTTTCTTATTAATAATTGTAAAGTATCCAGTTTATCTATTATCTCTTATCACTATTTGTCACTGCCAAGCACAGTCCATCTCTTCCTCCTCCTCCTCCTCCTCCTCCTCCTCCTTCTCTCACTCCTGCTCTCCTATTTTCTTTGTTTTCTTGGGAGGATATTAAAAGCCATTTGTCTCTTGTTGTCATCCACCGCTCTTTTTACTCAGCAATTTTATAGCTCTGCAAATATGTCCGCCTCTCATTCATGAAATATGGCCAAGGTTTTCATCACCTACACTTCTACTCTCCTCTGTATTTTAAATTGAAAGCTCATTTGCTTTGTTTTAGTTATCATTTAATAACGAAATACTGTTCATACAGCAAACTGTTGCCCATTCCCTGCTGAATACTCTAGACAGTCTGCAGCGCTTGCCTTTAAATTACACATTGTACATAATTTTTTAAATAATTTTTTAAATATTTTTTTATATTTTTTTTTTCCGATTTTATGGTCAATTTGCAATTTATTGTTTATGATTCTTGACTTGCATAACTTTATTTATTTTCATTTCTTATTTTTCTGTACACCAAAAACACTACGTCACTTGCTTTTACACATCTAATCCTTGGGTTTCTCGTCTCAATTTTCATGCCAACCAGGAGCAGCTGAGAAGAGCTCCAAACACGGCGCAGAGGACCGAACCCAGAACATCATCATGGTTCTTAAGGACCGCATGAAGATCCGCGAGAGGAACAAACCCGAGATCTTCGAACTCATCCAGGAAGTGTTCGCCATCGTCAAGGCCACCCACGTCACCTACATGAAGCAGATCAAGCAGAGTGTGCTCGACGGCACCTCTAAGTGGTCGGCCAAGATCAGCATCACAGGTGAGGGTCGAGTCAAACCGGTGCAGCACTTTGATGCTCTAACGACGTCAAAGTCAGAGGAGACGGCACGTGTCAGGTGTGTGTGTGTCTATGAAAAGAGACAAGCTGGCGTTTGTATGGAGAGAGCACAGGTGGCGTTTGTGGGGTAGTAGAGCAGAAGGTCAGGTGATTCAAGAGGCATCTGTCTGCTTGCAAACACATGCACACGCACACACGCACACTGACCAGCTTGCCATTTTTTTTCTTCTTCCTAGTGTTGTGTGCCCAGGGTCTACAAGCCAAGGACAAAACTGGTTCCAGTGATCCTTATGTCACTGTCCAGGTGGGAAAGACCAAAAAGAGGACCAAGACCATCTATGGCAACCTCAACCCCGTCTGGGAAGAGACGTTTAACTTGTGAGTCAAGGCCTAAAAAATGTAAATAAAATATGTGAAAAGAGTTAGGGCTGCACAGAATGATTATTTTCATTACCAGCCAATATAGTTTTCTGTTAATTGATGTATTGTTTGGCCACCAAAATTTCATATATAAGAAGAAAATGTGATCACAGATTCTCAGAGCTAAAGGTGACATCTCCAAATTGCTTGAAAAAAAAAATAGAATAAAAACATTAAGTCCTTAAAATGGCACCTATTTCTTCTCCCTTCTTTGATATTTACAGTAATGAGTCGTGACAGTTATTCATCTGGTCCTCTGTCTGTGTATCAACTTTATTTGCTGCCTGTGGCTGACTCTCGTTCTGTCCATTCAGCGAATGTCACAACTCCTCAGACCGCATCAAGGTGCGAGTGTGGGACGAGGACGACGACATCAAGTCTCGCGTGAAGCAGAAGTTCAAGCGGGAGTCCGACGACTTCCTCGGTCAGACTATCATTGAGGTCCGCACTCTGAGCGGAGAGATGGACGTCTGGTATAATCTGGGTCAGTCGAATTATTTAGTCCACACCACTTACCAACACTTTTGCAGTTACATGAGTGACCTAACTTCTTCTGATTTAGATGCTTTCAGCTGCGAAGTTGGGTAACATCGTTGCTGTATGGCTTTTGTTCTTTGCAGACAAGCGTACAGACAAATCAGCTGTGTCTGGAGCCATTCGCATGCACATCAATGTAGAGATTAAAGGAGAGGAGACGGTCGCCCCCTATCACGTTCAGTACACATGTTTGCATGAGGTAAACTCAGTGTGTGTGTGTGTGTGTGTGTGTGTGTGTGTGTGTGTGTGTGTGTGTGTGTGTATGTGTGTATATGTGTGTTCTGTTCCAATATATTGGTGATTCATAGGTACACTTTGTGTGATTCAATACCTTTCCTCTGCTACAATATCTTAGGAAATATTGTAGTTTTTCCTCCATTACACAGGTTTTGTTTTGTTTTTTTAAGAATATGATAAAAAAAAAACCTGTATAAAACTTCTTTATACTAGTAAACAAGTAATGACAAAACAATTCAACAAATCCAACCCACCAAAAACATTAACACTAAAACAGGCTGAAGAGAAAGAAAAAAATACATTTTAAAAACTCATCAGCAATGAGTCTTTCCAGAAATCATAACTCAAGATAATCTACAGACCTTGTTATGAGCAGTTTCATTTAGGGACTATTTTTTCCGAACTACAACCACTAACTAAGCCAGCAGACTTTACAGCTCAGGAAACCAGTTGGTCTGCATAACAACATGCGCAACATTTAAGCGTTTAAATTACATATTTATTTAAGATGGAAGTCTTTTTGATTAATGCATTGCTACTATAACTTTAGGTACATAGGACTTTTTCTAACTCCTGTGTGTATCTCTGTTCAAAGTCATCTCAATGAGCCATGCCAAACAGGTTAATTCACTTGACTGATGCTCGGCTCCATAATGGAGCCATTCCAAATTAAACCTTAGTTAATACTCTGTGAAGTTTGCTTTGCTCTCAGAAGATAAGAACCACTTCCAGACATCAGACACATTTCTAGTATGGCTCTGTGGGGGAAAACTCTCCTGATTGATTGTCGACCAATCGCAGCCTCGCATGGAGTCATTACTCGGCCCATTACTCAACTGAGCGTATTAGCTGAACCTTGACAGACAGATGACCGCTGTTATTGCTGCGCATAAGTGGCCATAAACCGCTAAGCCACCTTTGAATGTTTTATTGCAGCATAACACTCTTTGGGTGAGTAGTCCAGACAGCACCTTGTGTTGGCCTCATAATGGTTGTTCAAGTAGAACAGACATTTAAAGATAACCACACCATAGGCTGTAATAACTCTGTTTTTGTACAATGAAACATAGAGAAAGTTTGATCACAGCTGAAATGTATAATGATAGAATTAAAGAACACATTTTGCACATGCTGGTTTAAGGGAGACCATGGACACACACTCTTTTTCATCATGTAATGGCTACTCGTACTGTTCCCTACACCCAACTATATCCCCATACATGTCAGAGCTTTCTATAGCCATTTATTGCCATTTTCTCTTTTCCTTCCTTTCTTTGCCTTTCTTCTGTATGTCTTCTTCTTCTCTTTTTTTCTATACATCTCTAACTCGTTCCTATTTTTGTCCCCCGTAGAACCTCTTCCACTATGTGACAGATATCCAGAACAATGGTGTGGTGAAGATCCCTGATGCCAAAGGGGATGATGCATGGAAGGTCTACTTTGAGGAGACTCCCCAGGAGATCGTTGATGAGTTCGCCATGCGTTATGGAGTGGAGTCCATCTACCAGGCCATGACGTATGTTACTGCCTGAAAGCCAGACGTCAGAATGTCATTATTCTGGGAAATAAAAAGGCCCTCTCTTTTTACACGTCTGTCTCCCTTTTGCAGTCACTTTGCCTGCCTGTCATCTAAGTACATGTGCCCAGGGGTGCCTGCAGTGATGAGCACCCTACTGGCTAACATCAATGCCTACTACGCTCACACCACCCAGGCGACCAACAACGTCTCTGCCTCTGACCGCTTTGCTGCTTCAAACTTCGGGGTGAGTCACCACCGAAAGCATCTCGCAGAATCAATAAGTGCAGCAGGTGCCACCGTTATATTCAAAACGGAGTAAAAAAGCTGAAATGTATCCTTGCTTTTCACTGGTTTTTGCTGTTGTAATTTCATTTTCCAACAATATGCTCATTGGCTGCGACTGAGCCGTCGCATAACAAGCAGCGTGGTGTGTCTGCTATATGCTTGGTTATTCTAAAAATCTGTAACCTTGTCTCCGCAGAAAGAGCGTTTTGTCAAGCTTCTCGACCAGCTTCACAACTCCCTAAGGATTGACCTGTCCATGTACAGAGTAAGACTGCTCTTCAACTCACTGTTGTCACTCATGTAAACTTTGAAAAGTTTGTGATAGATGACAACTACTGGATAGACAAACTGCATGCTAGAACATCAGCCCACCTCCTCTGTCTCCACTGCTTTTCTCCACTTTATTTCTCCTCATCTTTCTCTTTGTCAGAATCAGTACAAACAAAAGCAGGCGGATGCGTTAGTGAGAGTGACAGCTCCCTCTGAAACATGCACAGACACATCCAGGAAACACTGCACACCCACACAGTAACAAGTGTTGGAAATTTGCAGCGGAAATTGTGTTGCCGTGCTGGATCGAGCCCACAGACACAAACACACACTGGACAAGGATGGATGTGATCTCATGTCTTGTGGCTCACTGTTATTTCTTTTTCCGTCTGACTGCAGAACAACTTTCCTGCCAGCAGCCCAGAGAGGCTGCAGGACCTCAAGTCCACAGTGGACCTCCTCACCAGTATCACCTTTTTCAGAATGAAGGTACTGTCCCTTCTGGTGTATCTGGTGTTCAACATATTTGTTTTAAATTGACCTAGTATAGACTTTGAGGGAACATTCGTGTTCTGTTTGTCTCTGTAATCAAGACAAACATGAAGACAATTTTGAAGTGCCATGATTTGATGGATTAATCACACCGTGTCTACATGACTAATTTAACTGCTTCTCTCCTGTGTGTGTGTGCTCAGGTCCAAGAGCTTCAATCTCCACCCAGAGCCAGTCAGGTGGTGAAGGACTGTGTCAAAGCCTGTCTCAACTCCACCTACGAGTACATCTTTAATAACTGTCACGAGCTGTACAGCCGCGAGTATCAGACAGACCCGGTAAGATGCAGCAATTTGTTTAATATCTGCGTAGGTGTGAGTCAATGTCTCTTTCTCTCTCTCTCAATTTCTATCAGTCTGTCTTTGCCAAATGTTCAGTTTGCTTTATTGGCCATAATTTAAGTTATACCACGGAAATTTGTTGGTTGCGGTTTGAAACAATCCATTTAAAGTCACGCCATCATCCCGACTCAATAAAGACCAGCTGAGACTGAGGGAGCAGAGGTGGTCAAGCAGAGGTGAAGGAGTTGCAAAAACAAAGCAGCAGATTAGAAAACTGGAAGGTTTTTAGTGATTGTTTAAAAAAGCACGGATAATAACGCCCACATCCACGCACAACCATCCGGATTTCGTGTTAATGCAGCCGAAGCACGTGCATCATCCTCTCTGCTGTTTGCCTCTCTGCTTTGTGTGGATGTATCTCAGCCCCGCCCTCGCTCGAACAGACACACAGACCTACAGCTCATAACAAAGACAGAGCAGAGGAGGGAGACAGAGACAGCAGTTAACCCTTTTCAGTATGACATGCTCTCTCTCTGAATCTTGTTACTGGCAGAACTGACGCTCTGGGTTGGGCGGGTTTATCCGTTGACCTGTGTCACGACCTGGTTGCGGTCACAAACCTATCTTTAGCGGATGTCTTTTAGTGGAGTTGCCGGTTTCTCACAATGCCTTGATAATGTCTAATGATAGTGTCCAGTGATTGGCGTGCTTTTCTTTTCCTTTTGCTGTAATTTGGTTACAGTTGACTCACTTATCACTCAAAACTTAGCAAGCAGTTTCCTTCATAAACTGCTAAATAGATCAAAATGATTCGATTTGCTTGATTTCTGTGTTTTCCTGGTCATTGTCTAAAATGCGCTGTGACACTATTGCTCTTTCATGTGCTGTGCATCTACTGTAAGTGTGGTGAGTTCCCATCATCCACTCAGTCAGGGAAGGCCGGGCTCTTCCATCCATCACTCCCGCAGTGGATCTCATCAGGGATTTCTAGAACTTGCTTTGAGTCCTCATTAAAGCGCCATCCCCATTCAAACTCCCCCGTGAATTTCAAATAAGCATTTTTTCCCTTTGAATAAAACAGTTCATCCTCAGGGACGTTGCTATATTTTGTTGAAATCTCTGCAAGATCATTCTTCTCTCTTCAACCCCTGCGGTGCTCGGCTTAGGTTGTTTTTTATTTTCTTTTCTTTTCCTTCCAGCACATCTTCAGCTATTTCAAAAGAAGTTGTCCAGACAGTTGACATTCTGAGTCTGTTTAAAGCAGCGAGTGTGGAATATGTATGAGTTGCTAGATTAAAAACACAGTGAAGACTTCCCCAGTCTCTCTGTCTCCAACAATAAAAACACCATTAATACAATTACACGCAATTAAATGGCTACACTTGAAGCTTGACCCATTTGTTATCTGATCCGAAATGTAAGTAGAGGTTTGTTGTGGGCCATAGAGCCTAAAAATGATATCATAACCATAAGGAAAGCTGACATCTCTTGGCTTTAAGAACTCCGTGACAGAGCATAATACAATTACCTGCATGACTCTGCTGGTTGACAGCTGTTGCCATCTTCCCGTCATATGCTGAAAAGCAAACCAAACTCCCCCAGAGACGTCTGCGTAGTTCCACTGTGACTCATGCTGTGTCACTGCTTTTTCAGGCCAAGCAGGGTGCCGTGCCTCCGGAGGAGCAGGGACCCAGCATCAAGAATCTGGATTTCTGGTCCAAACTCATCACACTTATCGTCTCCATTATCGAGGAGGACAAGAACTCCTACACTCCCTGCCTAAACCAGTATGTCTCTATTGTCTACTCCTATTACTCTGTCTCTTTTCCACATTTTCTCTTCGTACGTCTTGAAAGTTTGCTTTCAGGCTCTCATCTGCTCATTCGGTTTCATATACCTTCTTTATCTGAAGTGCCTATGCAGTAAGCCTTTCTCCTTCTCTCCCATATCAAGATTTCCCCAGGAGCTCAACGTGGGTAAAATCAGTGCTGAAGTGATGTGGAACCTGTTCGCTCAGGATATGAAGTATGCAATGGAGGGTGAGTGCAAGTCAGTGATAGCCTGACTGAACCCTGTCAAAGAGAACTAGGTTGTTTTTATTGCCATTCAACTGAACTTCCATCAATCCGGATGAAACTTGGTGGGAATGTTTAAAATAGAGGATCTATGTAGTAAACATATTTTGTAATATGTGAGAATGGTCAAGTGATTTAGGAGATTATATTTTATGAAATTGCGGGTCCATCGTCGTTCTGTTCTTGGTTTCCAAAATGGACACTCCCACTTGGTTGTTAGTAAAGGTAGTTACAGAGGTTACAGCACTTATGTGGGGAAAAAAGTTTTTTTGGGGTTTGGAAAAATAGCTCTTTGACTCTAAAACAAAGATACTTTGACAAAAATTTTGAAAAAAAAAAAACACTACTAGGAGGCTGCAGTATGATTGAACAACCTCATAAACACAAATAACAATGGACCCGCCCTTTGATGGCAATCCTTATCAGTTAGGCTATAAACTGACAGTAGCTGACAGATGCTCATTGTCAAGTTTGGTAGCTTTTGTGTCAGCCCACACAAATAATCAGCAAAATAACAGATGGATAATTTACAGCTGATTTAGTAAAAAAAGACGGGTGCAAAACAGATCCTAAATGTCCCTGTGGGTGTGAAGGAAAAACTAACTTTTTTAAACAAGCAAAGCCTGATAGGTCAGAGTCAGTTTTCTGGTTCTGTTAGTATTTTATTTCTTTTATAAAATTGGTGTTATTGGTCTTCTTTTTTATAACGATCTTGGCTGTCATGCGTTTTTCTGCTTCATTCTTCCTCTCAGAACATGAGAAAAACCGCTTGTGCAAGAGCGCCGATTACATGAACCTGCACTTCAAGGTGAAGTGGCTGTACAACGAGTACTGCAAAGACCTGCCCTTCTTCAAGAGCCGAGTGCCAGAATATCCTGCGTGAGTAGCAACCCGCCCCATCGGCTGTTATGCAACATCAGACTTATACCGAGAGCAGAGAATAGATTGTTATAAATACGTATGTATTTTTTTTTGCCTCTCCATAGGTGGTTTGAGCCATTTGTCATTCAGTGGCTGGACGAGAACGAGGAGGTGTCTCGGGACTTTCTGCACGGCGCCTTGGAGAGAGACAAAAAAGATGGGGTAAAAGTTTCCGGCTCTTCTCCCTCCTTATCTCCCCCTCACTCCTCTGGAAACGCTGAGTCGCTGCTGTTGTTCGGGCGGAATTACTGTAATCCATCCTTTGTAGTTCCTCTGTCACACTCAAAGTTATCAGCCAAAGTTTCACCCTCCCTTCCGCTCTGCCTCCCACACTACTCCCCCCCCCCCGCCGCCGCCTCTCCTGCACTCTTCAAAGGCAACAATAGAAGCGTGGACACGCCGGCAGACAGAGAATTTTCTCCGTCAAAGTGCTTCGTCGTATAAAGCGCCTCTTTGGAAGTTTAAACCAGCGTGGTTGAGACCTGCATGTACTCAAGGAGGGAGATAACTCTGTGACAGCAGGTTATTGTGAGTTAATGGTCTTATTCCAGAGTTCTGACTGCAGGAAAGCTGTCCTCGCCTCATTACCCAGACTCCCCGGAGGAGCACCTACACGCTCACCTCTAGCCAATTAGGGACCAGGTGCTCACCAGCAGCCAATTATAAGGAGACAGACAGGAGCTCCCACCTGTCACCGGCTGGCTGTGTAACTGGCTATACAGCTTGTTGGCTCTCGGGAGTCTGAGGCTCGGTACACGTGGGGGAAGATATCAAAGGTCCAGTTTAATATAGCGTCTAATAGTCCGTCTATATGTTCCTCTGAGCCCAGAGGTCACATCTTGCTGGCATCCCTTGAATTCTCACCTGCTACCTCCGCTGATCTTTAATCACATACGCCTTTTCCCCTGTTATTTCATTTGTGGTTATTAATCTTCTCACACATCTTTTTCCACCCCACAGTTTCAGGTCACTTCAGAACACGCTCTGTTCTCCTGCTCGGTGGTGGACGTGTTCTCCCAGCTCAACCAGAGCTTTGAGATCATCAGGAAGCTAGAGTGTCCGGACCCGCAGATCGTGGGACACTACATGAAGCGGTTTGCTAAGGTAGACGTAGTGGATTTGCAACTTTCAGTCAAATTATAAACATTATAATCTCAGTATAAAAACTTGTAACAAAAAAACTTGTTTCCCTCTCCAGACCATCAGCAATGTGCTGCTGTCCTACGCTGATATCATCTCCAAGTGTTTTGCCAACTATGTGTCCATGGAGAAAGTGGTGAGTGGTCGAAGACTGAATGAAGAAGAGCTTGAAGTCCGCTCAGCCAAGGACAAACAATATGTTTTAGTTTCTGTAGTTTGTAATCATAAACAGGATAGAATCTTGATGGTTATTGTAAGAATGGTTTCCTTGGATGCCGCACCACCAAAAAAGGTTGATCTAACTGTAAATGCTTTTAGTGAGCGCTGTGTCATGTTTGTCTGTGCTTAGCCCTGCATCCTGATCAACAACATCCAGCAGCTGAGGGTTCAGCTGGAGAAGATGTTTGAAGCCATGGGTGGAAAAGATGTGAGTGAATATCTTTGTCTTTTTTGATCCCTATCCAGCCGATATCCTCTACGAGCTTAGAGTTGTGTGCATCTGTTGGTCACAGTGTTTAGTTCAGCAAATCTTATTCCACAGGCATCTATTAGTGCGTAACAGTCAGCTTTGTGTTTTACCATGTGCGTGCGTTAGCTGTGTGTGGAGGCCAGCGACATCCTCAAAGACCTGCAGGTCAAGCTCAACAACGTCATGGATGATCTCAGCAGAGTCTTCTCCGTCAGGTAGAAAACACACTCCGACATCAATGGGATGTATATTTAGACTGATTGACTAAACACGTCTTCTACTGTTCTCTCCAGTTTCCAGCCTCACATAGAGGAGAACGTGAAGCAGATGGGAGACATCTTGGCACAGGTGAAGGGAACCTCAAATGTGGGGAACGCCAGCAGCGTGGCCCAGGATGCTGACAATGTCCTGCAGCCCATCATGGAGTTCCTGGACAGCAAGTGAGGCAGTCTGCCATTTTTAGTGGAGTCTGAAAGGGAGAGTTCAGCTTCTTTGAGCGCCTTTTATTATTTCACTTTACTAAGACAGGCTTATGGTCTGTTTTTGTGAATCAAGGGTATGTTGGATAGTCGGGCTATCATAGTTTAAATCAATGTGATGTATGTGAGGTTAGGATTGTGGTCTGGAGTTAGACCAGCAGTCCACAGACAGGGGTTGTGGACAGACATGGTCCTTGCAATCCTTAAAGGTTTGTGAATTTGAGGGGAGCCAGTTTTTGAAAACTGACATAGATAGACGTGGTTTACTGAAAGTGCTTGAATTTGTATGTTTTGGTTGTAAGTTGTATTTTTATGTGGATATTTTTATAGATTTATTTTATGACATTAGTAAATTGGCATGTGTTGCTGTCTGCATGTGTGTCTCCTGCAGTTTTCTGCCATCATTGCTGTTCTCTTTGAGTTTTTGTATAGCCTGCCAATTCTCATTTGAAAAATTCTCTGTGTTGTTAGAGCAATGAAAGGTGCAATATGTAAAAAGTTTAGCTGAAAACATTCAAGATTATCAACAGAATGTGAAGACACAATAGTTTTGACGCCATGACGACTGTGTTCAGCGTGGCAGGACTATCATGATAAAATGAAATATTAACATGCTAACCAGCTAGCCCATCCCGTCCCAGTTAAGCTCCCGTGCTAGGGAGCACTTCCCTGGCGCTCCAAGCTTCCACTCATGTTTGCTAGTGGAACAGCTAACTGAGCTAACTGAGCTAACGAGCTCACGGCAGCTGTAGTTAGCAGCAGCTAGTTGCTGTAGTCACATGCCGCCCCCTATTTGTGTTGATTGTGACAAGTGGTTAATTCTTACATATTGCACCCTTAACGTTGTTTGGTTTCTCAAACTATGCTTTGTTTGGTCCTTGAATTTCGGGGAATTGTTCTTGAAAAGTCCTTGAATTCAATGTTTAAGAAAGTGTGGGAACCCTGGTTTGTATTGTCCCTGCTTTAGAGCAGCTTAATTCCACAGCCTGTACAGATTGTTTCAAACTATTATTTACTACTCAACATTCAAACTCCTCATTGAGACTTAACAGAAGAAAAGCCTTCCACGATGACTTCAAGCGGCGACCTCTTTCTGGGTTCAGACTCCTCTTCTCTTTCTCATCCGTTCTTCAGGGGGAAAAAAACAGCATTTGCCTCCTTCTGTTGCGTATTTTTCATCTTCCCCTCATTTCCTGTCTTCCTTCTGTCTCTAATCCCCTCTGCCAGCCTGACGTTGTTTGCTAAGATCTGTGAGAAGACTGTGCTGAAGCGTGTGTTGAAGGAGCTTTGGAAGCTGGTGATGAACACCATGGAGAAGACCATCGTTCTGCCGCCGCTCACGGACCAAACGGTGAGAGCACCCCGTCCTGCAAAAGCACGTACAACCACACAAACTTGCACAATAACAATGCAAAGCCACACATGTTATTTTGGCACCCGCTGTGCCTACTGTACATGCAAGGATTGATTATTAGTGTGCATAAACAGACATGTGCACACATTCATACAAACACACACATCAGCAGAATCTGTTCGGGCTTATTTAAGCGGGATTGTGTGACAAAGAGACACGACTATTCAATGTGTTGTTGCCCATAAGGTAGACAGCAGAACAACAATGTGCAAAACATGTAACACACATGCACCCACACAGGCACAAAAGCACACACACCTTCAACTGCTAAGGCAGCATCAAAAGGAAAAAGGAGAAGGAGGAGGTGGAGAATGAGGAAAGGGAACACAAAGGCAGACATTTTGTGCGTGTTGCGATTCAAGATGGCCCTTTTTTTTATAAACAAAAGCTCAAACTGCTTCTGCATCACATCTACATGTCGTCCTATCCACTTCTTTAACCCCTACACAGAATATATTTAACATCGCCCCCAGTGCCTTCATTCACCCAGACAATTAAAACGGGGGGAAAAAAACTGGAGGAAAAAAGGAGTGCACCATATCATTCTAACACCAGCTCATGGCTGCTCTCCAGTATGTCAGCCAAAAATGTATTTGGAGAGATTCCTGATTTATGAGTAACTCACAACAGAGTGGCAGAACATTAATTTTTGCCCAGAGGATCTGGCCCACTTCCAAAAACAAACGAATCATACATTTTGGAAAGCAGCCTCTTGTTTTCTTTTGTTTTGGATATATGTGTTCTTATTTGTGTTTGGTTATTAACTAAAGAGCCTCATATCACTGTTAAGACGGTGATCTCTGGTTAACATGTGCGGCGCTCGCCAGTATCAACTCTACTGGTTGAGCCATAGATATGCAGCTGCTAGCCCCCTGTCCAACTGAGTTTATCCAATAAGAAAAAAGAAAGAGGAATAAAATGAGGAGAAGAAAGCGAGCTCTGGATGTGTGCAAATGCCACATTATCACCTGTTATATAGAATTCTTTTGTCCATTTAAGGGTGCAGTATGTTAGAATTGGCCAACTGTCAAAATTCATGTTCCAAAAGAATAGGGGGCGGTAGTTCAACAGAGTAACTGCTAACTTCTGCTAACTGTAAGCTAGATAGTTAGTTAGCCTTGCATCTAGCGGTGAGTGCTGGGTGGTATTCAAGAAAGGGCGTGCTGGGGCTGGCTGGTCAGAACGCTAACAGCAGTAGGTGTCTGCAACATAGCATAAAGACGTCTTTGATATAATGTAAAAACTATTTTTTCTTCACATTCTGCTGATGATTCTGTTTTTAAAATTCTTACATAGCCTAATTGGCAAATATGCAAATATTCATACTATTATTTCTTTACATTCTGCTGACTAAACTTCCATCATATTGCACCTTTAAAGTTGCTAAAACAAGTATTTGATATATTCTCCTAAAGATTTTAGATTACAGTGAATTTCCTGGCTCCCTCTGTCCCTGTAGTCAGTTCAGGCTTTAGGCAGGTATCACTCGGTCCCCCCTCCTTTACAGCCCTGGGGCCAAAACTTTTGTTTTTTTGTTTTTTTTTAATTGATGTGGGGCTCTTTGCAGCTTGACTGACCCTTCTCTCTGGTTGTTGTTGTTGTGATTACTATTACATCCCGCTCCCACCGCTCTCCCTCCACAGATGATTGTAAGTACAGCACTCCTGCGTGTGTGTCTGTCTGTCTGTCCACGGTGGTTGGTTCTCTGCTATATGTGGCTGCGATCTACCCCTGTTTTTTACCCCACATCGCACCCTCTCCCCTCTCACAGCCTCGCCTCTCAGAACTGTCCCATCTCTCTGTTCTCCGTTCACTCTCTTCCTTCTCTTCTCTAACGCTGTCTCTCTTTTTGAGAAGACAGAAGCATGGTGCATTCCTGACTGGTTCTGATAGGTCCCACTTCCCCCTCCCCCCACCCCCCTCAACAATCTCCACCAATCAATGCCCCCCCCCCTTCTTCCGCTGTCTCTTCTTCCTGAACACTCTCCTCAAACAGGAAGTGGTGCTCCTCTCTTGCGCCTGGTGTTGCCTTGTTTTCTTCTCATGCATTGTGTCCTTTTTACTGAGATTCTGGTGGGGTGACTCTGATCTCTCGGTGGCTTGGTATCTGGTGTCCTGCCCCACCCCACCCCCTCTCCCTCCTTCTTAACCTCAGCCCCCCCCCAACTGTTCCCACCTGTTCCCACCTGTTTGAAATGTGTCCTGCCCCCATCCTTCCCACCGCCCAACTGTGGGTTTGTTGCTTGCATCCGGTCTATTTCAACACTGCAGTCCTCTCTCAGTATACTGTACAACACCGTACCGTACTGTATGTCTCTGCAGACCTGTCATGTTGGTCTGTCCTGGTTTGATTTCATGTTCTGTTATTACTATGATGATTTTAAATGCTGGTATTATCATTGTCACCGGTCCTCGTGGCTTTTCTGACAAGACGTCATTGGTGTGAAGTGATGTTGGTTAAAAGAAACGGTGCATTTACTGTACCCTGCAAAAAAACAGTTTTGTAACGCGACCCTACACGATAAAATGACGCATCTAGTTTAACATAAGAATTTTTCAAATAGGCCATCCTGATCTTTGAACTGTAGTGTACGCTTTAGTACACAGCCAAAACATTGTAATGCCACACAGGAGGATTTATTCTAATGAGCTGATTTTACGCCTGTTTTTCAGTCCACATGATCTGTGGTGCTTATCTATTGTTATGTCAAGCCCAACCATAGTGGAGGAAGTATTCAGCTTCTTTAGACACAAAACTAATCCTTGAAAGTAATCTTGTACAAGTAAAATAATTGCAAAGTACTTTAGGCAGAAAAAAGGTACCATTGAGTCTTACATAATTATTATATTACTGGGTTATTTTTAATGATGCATTTATGTGTAAATAGTATTTTACTGTTAACTGCTAATTTGAACTATTTTCACGTATTACTGTAAAAAAGAGCTTTTATGTACTGAATTCTACGATGTGTTGATTTTATTTTTATCTTTATTTAAGGAATAGTTTCTACAGTTTGTTTTCTATGTTTTTACACTCAGTTTCTTCCCTGTCAAGAGCCAGTTAAGAGGATTGATACCACTCTCAAGTCTTTATGTTCAGTGTGTAGCGAGAGCCGGTGGGGGGTGTTTAATAGCTTGGCTTAGCTTAAAGGCTGGACATTGGGGGAAACTGCTAGCCTTGCTCATTTTAAAGTTCAATCCACCTAGCAGCACCTCAAAAGCTCACTGATTAACATGTCGTGTGTAATCCACACACAAACAGGAATTATGAGTTGACAACTTGTGGATTTCCTGGGAGTTATATGCTGGGTTACATGCTATTTCTTGGTGACCAGCAGCCGGGACACAGTGCCTTCCTTCCTGACACATAGTACTAGCACATAACTCCCTGTACAATCTGCCATTGTGTGTGTGTACAGATTTAACAAAAAATAAACAATATGATGTGCTGATTTGTGAGCTTTAGAGGTGCTTGTGGATTCATTTTTGCACCTGTGGTAGAGCCATGCTACATCTTATTCTAAGCTAAGCTAATCATCTCCCTGCTCTACCGCCTAGCTTTTTTGGATTTGCGATTTTTTTCACCCAACCCTTAAAATGTCAAACTTTTTCTTCATCATTCAAATCCTGGGATTATTTCATGTCATCAACAGGAGAGGTTTTTCACAACAACATGCACCCGTTGTTTCCTGCAAATAGCATGTAGACCTATTACAGGTGACCGTGCCCCAGTATCAGACCACATAGTGTGGCCCTATGATTGTAGCTTCCCTTGAAATAGCAGAGCAATGTGAGATTGTCAAAACGGGTTTAAACATTTGTCAAGCAAGTGTCATCTGCAAATTTCAAAGCAAATTTGGTCAGCATCCATTTCCTCCATGTGTGCTGCTCTCTCGCTCTGTCAACCAGATTTTGGTAAAGTTTGTCTTTTTTGGTTATAAGTCACGAAATACGCTGCTGCTGCTGCTGCTGAGCTAATCAGCAAAGCGAAAAGGAGGGGACGTCTCTAGAAGTGAGAAGTATCCTCGATTTTCTTATTTTTCATTTTGCAAAGCAACATATGCACTTCTGACTGCGTATCCTCATGTAGCCAAATGAGGGTGAAGTCAGACTGCAGGGACTGGCCACTGCTTGAAGTATTAACCAAATGCTCTCTTTCCAGGGGAGGCTGAAGAGTGCTTCTCACAGTGATGTAAGGACTAAACCCCTTCAGATCAATGTGTCTTGTCTCTCTCCCTCTATGTCTTCTTCTCCGTGTCTCCGTCTCTCTCTCTCTCCCTCAGCTCGCCGGTCAAACAAAGCAGTGGAAATATTGATTTTTCACTTTTGTTTTCACACAACATTCCTCTGTAGTGCTGTTTATATGCTGTGAAATGCTGTAGGAGTAGCCACCTACACTGCCAGCCTCGCCACAGGTCATACACAGGTCATCTACAATGCGGACATTTGCGGCCGCGGAGTCAAGGAGCTCAATCGTCACTTAATCCCTCTTGGGTTTTTTAAAAGCAACACTTTTGTTTCGTAATTGCTATCTACATTACATGCACACTTTTTTTTTTTTTTTTTAAAGTAGGGCGGGGTTCGGCTTGCAAGATCAGCGCAAGCCAAAGCGGCTGAGCTTCTCGAGGCAAAGCTGCGAGCAAGTGATGTTTGGCACTCTGACTTGCAGCTTATAGAGCATTTTAGTCACGAAAACTCTGCTCGCAGGATCAGAATATTTTGGCATAACATTTTTTAAAAAGGCACCACTATCTACTGTACTTTGTCTCAGTTAAACGCAGCGCTGCAGTGGAGGATGGCTGGATTACTCTGCAGCGAGCCTGTCAGACTTTGCTTGCCTGATTGAATCTAGCCTGTAATCAGAGATAGGATGTGAAGGTGCAGTCGGCAGCACTTAGGGATAGATTCTCTTACCAGAGTAATGCATTAGGCTGGACTTTGCAGTAAATACCTGCATACACCTCAGTGTGTGTGTATGTGTGCGTGTGTGCCTGCACGTGTGTGTTCATGAGTGCACGAGTATGTGTTCTTTCTTGCCCTCACCACGACGAGCTGAGCCACTTTCCCTTCTCTTCATACTGAAATGTCTCAGTGTGTGTGTGTGTGTGTGTGTGTGTGTGTGTGTGTGTGTGTGTGTGTGTGTGTGTGTGTGTGTGTGTGTGTGTGGATTTGTGCAGCGGAGTGTAATGTTTTGGAATGAATAAAACGCAGATAAGTGTGATAACAGCACTTGAAGGAAAAGGTACCTTGACATCTGTAAAGAGGCTTAGCGGGACTGTTTATGAATGTGTGTGTGTGAGTGTGTCAGAAACGTCGCTGTCCTCTGTGTGACACTAAGCCGTTTACTGCTGCCCTGCATTGTCATGATAATAACAATACTCTCCCCTCTTCTTCTCTCCACCTCTCTCTCTCTCTCTCTCTGTCTCTTCCAGGGAACTCAGCTCATCTTCAATGCGGCCAAGGAGCTGGGACAGCTGTCCAAGCTGAAGGTACAGTGTGTTTTTACACCATAACGCTCTGAGCCTGGCATCAGGGCTTCAAATCAAGACTTTAATTGCTCAGAAAACATGAGACAGAGCAGGCAATAGGACAGACTGGACGTTTTACAATGGTGCTTCTATTGTTGTCGTCCTCAGGAGCACATGGTTCGTGAGGAGGCCAAAGCACTCACACCGAAACAGTGCGCTGTGATAGAGCTCGCCCTGGACACCATCAAGGTAAGAACTCTTTACCTTTTTTCTGTGTGAAATAAACGGGAGAGATTGAACCAAGGATTTACAGATTTACAATTTAATTTTGTATTATTATTTCTGAGAGCTGATTAGAGGACAGTATGCATGATTAACATCCTTTACAAACTCTTTATTTTAAACATCCTGGTTCTTTGAGGTGGGTTAAGAAAGGGAAAATAAGACATAATGTATGTAAAATAGACAAATGAGCAGCTATTTTACAAGATAAGAAATGATTCAGGGGGTTTAGAACTGGACAACAGCCCTTAAACATAACTCGACTGAGCTACTGTTAGTGTCCTAAAAAGTCCTGGTCAGTTTGTTTGCTGGATTAATTTAGGGTTTTAATTATTGTCCATGATTTAATTATTTACCTTTTTTTTTATTAATTTATTTAATTATTTGGTTATAAAAAATGAGAAAACACAAAAAAAAAGATGACCATCATAACTTCCTCGAGAGCCTCAGATGAAGACAAAACTGTCCAACAATCCAAAACTCAAAAATATTAATTTATTAGAATGATTAATAATGTTTTTGTTTGTTTGTTTTTTTTTGCTTGAAAAATAACAATAAATCCCTTTTCAAAAGAGTTTCCAAATATTTTCCCATCAATAGACTAACAGAACAATCAGTTAATCCGTTATTAAACCAATCTTTGCAGCTCTGGATTATTGTGTTAACAGTTCTGATTTCCATTTTCCCCCAAAAAATGTCTTCTCTTCCTTGAGAATCTTGCCATAGAAGGTAAGTTACAGCTATGTTCTTCTTTTGTCTGTGCACCTCTGTGCCCATTAGCAATACTTCCATGCTGGCGGTGTGGGTCTGAAGAAGACGTTCCTGGAGAAGAGTCCCGACCTCCTGTCCCTCCACTACGCCCTGTCGCTCTACACGCAGGCCACGGACAAACTTGTTAAGACCTTTGTCCAGTCACAGAACTCACAAGGTAACCTAATGCTCTTTTTTATGTGTGGCACTCTTCACATTTCTCCTTTCTGCTTTTTTAATTCTATTTCCAGTATCAGTTAATTTCCAATGTTTCATCATTTTCTGATTGATGTTGCTGTATTCCTTTTTCGCTCGCTCGGCGCAGTGTCTCTCACTCCTCTGTTGACGTTAGGGTTTTCCCAGAACGCTGAGCTATGTATACTGAAAATATCTTTTCATGCTTTGTAGAGCATGAAGTCGAGGCTGCGCACTATTTTTTCTCCCCACTCTGAAATGCTGAGTCTCCTGGTAGCCAGACCTCTTTACAGTATCTGACAGCTATTTGCAATGAAAAAAATAAATAGCAACCCCCTTCTTTTCTCTGATTCCGCTGCTCAGCCTCCATCCTGCCGTCAGATGGCTACATAGCAGCCGTCACATTTGTGGGAGCGCTGATGCTGACACGCTGTCCCTGAGCGCCGCTGCTAGAAATACCATTCGAGTGGATGCTAGTTTAAAATGTAATTAGCAAAATGTCATGCGATTTTCATGAGCATTTTACAGCAGCTGGCTGCAGATCTAAAGAATTAGAAGTAAAGATTAAACATACATCTATCTATCAGGGTCTCACATCGTCAGCGACAGTTCTTATAAATGTTGGTCTGTTTTTCTCTCGACCTCATATTTCTACATGTTTCTCCTCTCTCTGTCTACTCCCTCCCTCTGCCCCGTCTGTGGGCCAGTGTTCGGCGGGAAGGGGGTGAGGTTCACCACTAGTGAGGATGTTTACCCAGAGAAGGGTATGTGGCACTCAGGCTCAGGGGCCTGAGACATCCAGGACTACCAGAAACGAGACCAAGCCCAACTCCCTTCACACTCCACCTTCCTCCCCCATGTGCATCCTGAAACTCCCCTGCCTGCTCAAACTCATCCCAACAAACAAATGCAATGCACAGATTGAACATACTTGCTCTCTTCCTCTCTCGATCTCTGCATTTTTTGCACACACACATACTGTACATGCCCCCCACGACAATAACAGCATAGGCTTTATGCATTCATGCATGTAATGTTACACACTGATGTCTGTATGTACGGGACTGCACTGAATACATACGCCACGGACGGTATGTATGAGCAGACACTGAAGCATGGTGTGCTGACATCAGACAAAAAGAATAGAAATGCATTAAAGTGTGGAGGAACCCTGATCCAGCATGATGTCACCGAGAGAGGCCCGAGGGCCGAATGAGCGTGTGTGTGAGTGTGTGTGTGAGTGTGTGTGTACACGTGGGTGAGAGGCTGAGCAGAGCTGATGTGACTGAGTGAGACTGTCCTAAAGGTTGCTGAAGCAGAAGCATCAGTGTATCAGAGTATTGTCTGTCTCCAGTGAAGAAAACAGAGAGGAAAGCCGCCTCCTCCTCCTCCTCCTCGCCAGTGTTACCACCCCTCCCGCTGTGTTTGAAATGAAAGACGCCGATGAAGAGGACTAGGATTATTCTGTCTGAAGATGATGATGGCTGCTGGCACTCGTTTGTCTGGGAGGGCTTCCTGTCCTTGCCTGCCCCGTCATCGCACACAAACACAGGCAGAAGCGGACACGTACAAACACACATACACGCGGCTCGTTCCCACGTGCAGCGCGGCCCGCCCTACAGCAGTGTTGAGAAAGGATGCTCAGTTCACCCTCCACCCTCCCTTTCACCAGATTGAGCCAATCAGAAACAGTCCCTCAGGTCAGGTGGTCTGATTTCTGTCACTTTAGATTAGAGTCAAAGAATTTGATGCTTGCTCACAACACGCTCAGGCGGGATGACGCAGGAGCCGTTTGCGTTCAGCTAACTCAGTGTTTGCGTGTTGACTCCATTCGATGCGACTCTCAGATGGACAACCACAGTGAGAGATGACTAATAATATACAAAGTTGTTGTTTTCCTGTAGACAGAAGAATGGAAGCAACAAACCATATCTTATTCAGAAATTCAACCACGACTGTCTATATCATATTGAAATGTAAAAACTACTGAATAGACTCTGAACTGGCACTGAAATAATGTGATCTGACAACCACTTGTTTGGTCTGAATAGCCCTCTTTGAAATTTCTGTGAGGTCATTTAGATTTTTGCAGTTTCAAAAACAAAAACTAAGTAAAAGTGATTTATTTTTTTTGCCACTGACAGGCTCAAATTATTATTTTAAATGTTTTACAACATTATGAAAAGAATCCTATAGAGATAGACCATTTAGTTTAACCGGAAACTCAACAGAAACAAAATAAAACTCACTCAAACTGTCTTGGTGAGTCCTTCTATTTTTCAAACAATCACCCACGCTGGTTTGGTTAAAATAAACCCTTAATTCACAGTTAGATGTGACAGTTAAATGTTTCCACTCTCTGTTTTTCACCACTGCATTTTTTTGATTCCTCTTCCTTCCTCTTGTAGCCATCTTGGTTGTATTCCTGTTGGCGATTGGAAGGGGGACCTATAACTGATAAAATATTTAGAATTATTACATTCTTACAGAGCGTTTGTGTTTTAACTGACGCAGCTTTTCTTGCCTTTACAACCCAAGCAGCCCAGGAAACTAACAGACCAAAGGCAGGCGTTGTTATTCACTCAAGTGACGCTAATCAGCCAATTAAATCTGTGTATTGACTTAAGAATTGTGATTCCGGGGTGCCCACTAGCTCAGTTGGTAGAGCAGATGCTTTGTTCTCACTGCGGTGGCACAGGGTTTGAGTCCGACCTGCGGCCCTTTGCTGCAAAAAAGGCAAAAAAAAAAATACTTGGAACAAAAAAAAAGAATTGTGTTTCCAGTCAGAAACACACAGTTGAGACAGGAGAAATGCGATGGGAGACAGCTGTCGGATAAAATCGACAGCAAAAACAGAGCCTTAAATCATGAAACGACTCTTCCATGTTCTTTCTGCCAGGAGGCGAGTCAAAATTAGCGTGACTCATAAATAGGTTGCATTTGTTAAAAGCAGCAATGTGATGCGCCACTACCAGACAGCACAGAGCAAGTTCTGAGCAAACATACCCAGGAAATAAATTATTTTATATGGTACGGAATCTGAGTAGTAACACGTCTTAGAAGTTATATGTTCTGGACTTTTTTCATTAGCAATTTTGAAACTGGACAATTCTTGTACTTGGATTTTTGGACTTTCTGAATTGGGGACATTTTTGTTATTGCATAATTAGAAATTTAAAACGGGACAATTCAGACCACCCAAATTCAGACGCATGGTTTTCATATTTCAAAATTAAGTATTCGCTTGCTAATTAGATTTAAATGAATAGTAGAGATATATCCTGTCCTTTCCTGTCAGCAGCTGGATGTCTATGACTGTAACAAGGATGCAAATTAACTTCCTGCCAAGTAGATTTCTCTTGATAGTCTTCCATCATATCAGAGTAGATGATTAAAGCGAGATGACTGAGCGAAGCTCGACTGCTGTTGATCAACGATGACTGCTGTTCTTACCAACCGCAGGCTGTGAGCTGCTGTATTTGTAATTGAAATAAACAGGGGTCATCTTTGAAACAAGCACGCTCGGGTGACGATTTGCTGCAATCACAGCACAAGATTAATATTTAATGGCTATTCTGGTGAAGATTTTCAATATGGTGCTAAATTTGCACCTCTGACTGTCGTGTTTATTGAAGGAGAGAAAGCCCGGCATTTTTTTCTTGGCAAAAATCTTCCTGCCTCCCAGCCAGCAAAGTTTCTTTCTCATCTTTTATGGACGTCCTCCACAGAGTAGTCGAGGCCAGATGGATGACTGCTGCTCTCTTTGGTCCTGCTGGCAGCGAGACCAACAATCCCATAATGCTCCCTGGAGAGATGCAGAGCGCTGCATGCCAGGAACACTCTGCCGTCTAACTCCCACAGACACCTTGTTTAGTGGGCGGCTGGTCGAAAAACACACACGCACACGAGCTGCTGGTCGCCGCCGCAAGGATACCATTGACAGAGCGAGGACACTAATTAAAACATTGAAAATTAATGTCCATCTGTCGCCGTATCCTTCTGGAGATGTATGCGGATCTCAACCACTTGTTCGCACGCTGCACAAAAGCCACATAGAGGTGCTGAGGAAGCGATTTGTCCACTGTCTCCCTCCCAGACAAAAGAGATGGAGCCTGAGTGGAGCCGTGAGGGCTTCTTCACCCGAAGACAGTCTTAAGGAGTCAAGCAGCAAAGGGACATGGGCTGTGGGCTCGGGTCCAGAGTCGAGTTATCTTGGACGGAGGGGTGGACGTACTCAAAACTAAGTGATGTTTTATAGTTGAAATACAAAGAATCATCTTATTTTAACCAATTTGCAATTCTTTTGATGTTGATTAGGAGTAAAAGTTGTCTTGTCAAGTTCAGAGGGTTGTACAACCTGTACAATATACTCTATCTTTAGACTTTCTTTTTTATTTGAATAAAAACACAAAAAGTAGTACAAGGACAAAACTAAAACTACACTGTGGAGAAACAGTGTACGGTCACTTTATTTAGAGAGTCACTTATCAGTTGTGCCCTCCGTCACCGACAGATCTGAGAGGCTGAACTGCTTCTCTCTCCGTCCCCTCTCTCTCGTCCCTCCTCTTGCTATGCTTGGGTAAAAGTGTTTACCAAGGAATGGGTGTGTCCACCTGTCTCGATCCATCTGAGCATGTCCTGACCCGATCTACGTCGGGGGGGGGGAACCACACTGTCCAGTTGACCTTCTCCAGCTTCTCTTTCCTGTCCTCTTCTCTGCCTCTTACTAACCACCCTGCATCCTAACAGACACCTTGTGAGCTATGAGTGGGCACAGATTACCGTCCTCACTGGATCCAAATTATTACCTCTCAGTCCGCCCAATTCAGTCTGCGTCTAATGATAATGCAGAGCGCCTTACTGAAGGATTTAATAGCATTTATTTATGGTCCAGTTTAAAACATCCTCTGGACTGTAGTTGTGGGGTTGTTGAGAGATGTTTTCTCAAGGCTTCATCAGCTCATCAGTAAATGTATCAGTTATTCTACTATATTGAACACATATGCCCACTCATAGCCGCTTTGTCTGATTGCCCACTTCCAGACCACAACATATGCATAAGCAGATCACTTTGCCTTATTTTGAAGTCCTCCCGTCACACAATAATTAGTTTAACGCAAATAAATGTTTGGCTTGTGATGTCCAAAAGGCGACAGTCAAATCCATTTCAATGTTCCAATAATCAAATTGAAATGGAGTTGGTCTTTAACCTTTCAAAATGAGGAGGAGAATTAGTAAATGGAAGGCGCAGTGGTCTGTGTCGGTGTTTGGTCTGTGATAGGAGTCTCATGTGAACGCATTCAGAGGCACTGACGAGCCCCTCCGTTCTCTGTTTGCCCCGTCAGGCTCTGGGGTGGACGATGCCGTGGGAGAGGTGTCCATCCATGTGGAGATTTTCACTCACCCCAACACCGGAGAGCACAAGGTCACAGTGAAAGGTAAAGGAAAAGATTCATTCATTTTTTTTTATCCTGCTTGAGAATTTAGTTACTTTATCGGAAATCATTTTTTAAGTCAGCCTCCGAACCCTGGTTATAAGTTATTAAAGTCACGCCGCTACTGAGCTTGCATATCAACAGATCCATCTTGATGATTCACCAATGAAGATCGCGTGGTCAGGTTGTAGCTAGTATGTGCTAGTAAGTTCCTCAACACCGTCCAGAAATATGCACAACCAAAATCACAGAGACAAGAAGTGTTGTCAGTAGTATTCCAGCATCAAAACCGGCATGCATGAGTCAGTTTAAACCTCATTTTATCAAAACAAAGACAGTGCTGGAATGAGCCAAGAGCCTTTAATAACAGCTAGATACTCCAGCTTTAAATAAATCCATGAATCTAGATGCCAGTAAATCCTACACGCTGGACCTTTAGTAACAGCTACGACTAACAAATCCTGTGATTCTATTTTGCCAGACACGGTGGCTATAAAACGCGCTGAACCCCCTTGAAAAACCTTGCGTTTTATTGTTTTATTACATCAAAGTAGATTTAATATGACCTGATGATCAGCGGATCAAGAAAAGGACAGTTTTCTGTGCATGTTGCATCAGTATTCACCACCCTTTAATAGGTCACACTGTGATTTA
Organism: Sparus aurata; assembly: GCF_900880675.1. Classification (NCBI taxonomy): domain Eukaryota; kingdom Metazoa; phylum Chordata; class Actinopteri; order Spariformes; family Sparidae; genus Sparus; species Sparus aurata. Next base: position 11,672,865 of record NC_044197.1, read on the forward strand.
CCTATCACACAAAACTAATAGGTAAATGAGTCCAGATTAGTAATAAAATACACGTTTTCCTGTGTCAAAGGCATTGGGAAAGTCATACGTGATAAAGTCATAAAGGCTGGTGCCTGACTGCTTTCCAGCTGCCAAAGAGAAATATGACTTTGTAATGAAATGAAATCCCAATTCTCCTCCTTCGCTGTCTCAACAAGTAGCTGATTACTAGGCCTGAGGGAGAGCCAGTATTTTCTTGTTCTGAATTTTCACCTCGCTCACACTTTTTCTCACTTTTCACACATTTTCTCCACATCGATCTCTCTCTCTCTCTCTCTGTCTCTCCCTCTCTCTCTGTCTCTCTCACCCACTCCTCCGCATTCTCTTTCCCTCCATTTTCTCTGTCTCTCCTTCTTCCGACTGCCTCAGTGGTGGCTGCCAACGACCTGAGGTGGCAGACACAGGGAATATTCCGGCCGTTCGTGGAGGTCTACATCATCGGCCCTCACCTCAGCGACAAGAAGAGGAAGTACGCCACCAAGTCAAAGAACAACAGCTGGGCTCCTAAATACAATGAAACCTTCACTTTGTGAGTGATAATGCTGACAATGATTCTTCAGAGACCTATTACGCTCTTTCCTTTGTTCCCTTTCCTTCAGTGTGTTATATCGGTTCTTGTGCATAAAAGATCTTTAAAGTCCACATCAACAGAAGCTCCTCTCTCCCACAGAAAAGCCTGCGCCTGAAACGCCTCATAATACCGTGACTTTGTGACATCACACTACGTCACTACACATTTGCAACATTGCCTTGGCGGCTAGTTTGGCTTGTAAGAACTGATTTAGCACAGCTGCTCTGATGTTTTTAGTGGTGTTGGGTCAGGCATGTGTGAACCGACCAATCAGAGCAGACTAAGTATCCAGGAGGAAGGGCCTTAAAGAGACAGGAGCTGAAAAATTGTTCTGCAGACCTGGATAGTTTGAGAAAACTGATTTGTTTTTTGAGCATTAAAGCATGTAAACGAATTCTTGTAGTGACCCGAAATAAAATGATGAACCTGAAATTGATCATAATATGTCTCCTTTAAGGTTGTAGAAAATGAGAGTGCTAACATATTGTTGACTCCTCTCTCTTCTGCAGCACTCTGAGTAACGAGGTGGGCCCCGAGTGCTACGAGCTGCAAGTGTGTGTGAAGGACTACTGCTTTGCGCGAGAGGACCGCACCGTTGGCATGGCCGTCCTGCAGCTTAAGGACGTGGCCTCCAAAGGCAGCGTCGCCTGCTGGCTGCCGCTGGGCAAACGCATCCACATGGACGAGACAGGCCTCACCGTGCTGCGCATCCTCTCCCAACGCAACAACGACGACGTGGCCAAGGAGTTCGTCAAGCTCAAGTCCGACCAGCGCTCTGCTGAGGAGGGCCGTAGCTAAGAGACCGAATTTTGAAAAAAAAATGTCTGAGGCTCGATCAGACGTCGCCATCTACTGCCCCGGGGCTCTTCCTGAGCCACTGCTAGCCACTGCCCTGACGATCCAATGTTGTAAAAGCACAGATAAGACAAGAATCACCACAACATCCAGTGCTGTAAATACATTCATTTCAGTGGAGAGGACACTGGTGCTTAACATCACCACTACTTTTCATCAAAAAGCACCAGTGTCTTTATTGTTGCAGATGTTATCAGCCATCCTTTTGATGAAGAAAACATAGAGTTTAATCATATATCTGCTCTCCTCTCTCCGTAGAGGCGAAGCACGCCATATACACTCACACCTCGTTCGACTGGTTAGGGTGAGAAATATCTCGTAGCCTTTAATACTTGGGCGTTCTTTCTCACCTTTCCTCTGCCTTTTTTACTTTTACCCCCTTCCACTCTCCGGCTCCTCTCGTCCCTTCTCCCGCCTCCCCACTGCTCGGAGAAGGGACTGCAAGTGCCAACAAATATCGCTGATATAACGCCAAGACCAGCCCTAAGCACAACGGGACCAAACTGTCCAACTGACCCATTTAAAACGACAACAAAACGGCTGGGAGGCCCCAAACATTCCAGATATAACAGGCGGGGAACAAAGCACTATTTAGTTTTGGTAATGTTTAATATTTATTTATTGCTTTCTTCCAAATTATATTTATATTTAAATATATATCGTATTATATAATATATGAAGGACATATTCAGAGTTATATACAGGATTATTCAATGGACGTGCGGTACTTGAAAGATTGTCCTTGTCCGTCTTTATGTCCGTCTACCCTGTAACAGAGCACACTGCCTGACACCCTCAATGCCTTCTGTCTTGTTGACCCTCGTACTCTGTGTGTGTCCCATATAGTGACCGTGTAAGAGATGTTAATCTGATGGATCCATCAGAGCGTATGCGTGTGCGAATGTACAATCTGCGTCAGCGAGTGTGTTTGTAAGACGTTCTAATGTTGACCTCATGTAGCCGCCCGTGTTGCCTGTTACCCGCAAATGTAATCACAGGAAGCCATCACACAGAGGACGATGTTCATATTCAGATACGATTTTCTAAGTGTCTTTTTTTTAGTGGAGGATGCCTCTTGTAGTTTGTTTTTATTGTTACTGTAAACATTCCGCAGTTAAGAAATACAAATTGCCAAATCAAAACATGAATGCAAGGAGATGATAAAAAGCCGAAGTCAGGCCCCATTTTGAATTGTGCCATGAACGACACATCAGATGTTTGTTAGTTTAAAAGATTGCCATTCACAGTTTGTCATAAAACTAATTAAATATAAGAAACTGAGTAATTATAAAGACTACACAGCCAATGTTGTCTCGTTGAACGCTCACCAAAACCTGTAACGTGCAGCTGGTCCTGTATATTAGCAGCTCACAGATCGGACAAACTCTGCTTTCACATGAATGCAGTTGTTAATAGGACCAGATTTATTGTTGCGTTGGTGTTGCGACTTTAACGACTTGGAAACTTGTCTTTTAAATTGACAAAAATCGAAACGTTATTTGTCTCTCTCCATTCACTACCATGGCACTACCGCATATTGTTTCTGAAATGAGGTCGACCATGGGGTCCACCGGAAGAGGCGTGACTTTTGCTCTTTATACAGAGGTTACAACATCTCACACCCTGCACCCCAGGGAGAGTGAAAATCGCTAATGATCTACCAACCATGATCCCTAATGATCAGAACTACAGACGCTCGAGAAGTCAGACCTCTGCTAAAGGGCTGCAGATCCAGACCCACACCAGGTCTGGAGCTGACATTTAAAAGAGGGCCTACTGTTTAGTAGAGATTTTAGAAGCACAGGGGTCTTTAATGCACCCGTAATAACACATTTATTCTATGATCCTTCTTTTGTCTTTCAGTAATTGTTTATGGAATGACAGTAATTACAAATCAACCTCCAGTTAAATGTATTTATTTGATTATGTAAAAACAAAATGTTTTGACTTTGAGCATGTCTCTTAATTCTATTTTCATGAAAAGACTTATTTATCTATAAAAGTTGTGTATGTTTTCTTCCAAAAGCATCCAGCGGAAATGGATGTAGTCCTCAGACTCAAGGAAAAAGGGTCCAAGTTTAATAAAAACAGGGTGTTTTTCTCTCTTTTCTTTTTAAAAGTGGGAACCGATGAGGGCCTCTACCCCCGAAGCACCTGATCACAAAAGAATATAATTTAACAAACCCCGTCTTTTGAACAAGGTGTAAGAACTGAACTCTATGCATCTAATCTTTAAAGATCTATGTAGAGGGAGTCATCTTTTTCTGAAGCAGTCTTATAATGTTTACATTGTGGATTATTATTCTTATTATATCAGCACAAAGCGTTTGTCTGATATGTTGTAAATGCCGTCTATTGTAATGGGCCAAATATCACAGCTGTCGTAGAGCTGATTAGAGGCTGGAGTTTGTTTGTACAGCTTCTCAGTGCAGAGGAACATAATCTGGAGCAGGGAGATCAATTGTCGCTGACTGGCACTGTAAATAGCTCGGATGTAACAAACACATGTCGGACTATGTGAAGTGAAGTTTGCTGCTCTTTTGTAGACTTGAATTTTGCTCTGGGTGACTGGGCAGATGGGATTTATGTTTGTGTGTTCGGATGCCCTATTTGGATATGTAGCTATTATTGAATGATATGAGGGGGGGGCCGCGTACACACTGGAGATAAAGAACATCGATCATTTAATGGGCTTGATTCAGAGCCAAATAAAAACACAGCAGAACAACTACCCATCCACACGTGTAGTGTCACTCTCTGGTGTGTAAAGGGTCTTTTACCCGAGGGGACATCCGCACAGTCTTTTAATAACTTTAAATAACATGTACACAAACTGTCACATAGCTGAAAATGCCACGAAAAAAATCTTTATTTATTGCTGTTGACAATGATACTCTAGTCGAAGGAACTCCTCCTCCTGCAGAGGCTCAGTTTGCGTGTTGGGGTATCGGACTGGCATGTCGAACAGAAAGGTGAGGACGAGGATAAAATGTTAGAAGCACAACGAAAAGCACACAGACACAAAGTGGACAGACATGCATGATCTGTTCTGTCCAGACAGACACAGTCTGCACAGCGAAGCCGGTCCTGTACTTCCAGAAACGGTGCATGATAGGGAACAATAAAACAAAAAGAAAAAAATGTGTTGTGCCAGCACGCATAATTATTTGATGTTTGATGCCAATTGTTGTCTCCTTTTATTTTGATATTTTCATTCTTGTTTTCTATTTTTCAAATGTTTGTGAATATATAAATATGTATTACTGATGATGATGTGTAGTGGTACAAAGTACTCGCATGAGAGTTTTTTTATACACGAGATGTTTCTAATTTTTTGGGTTGTTTTTTTATTCTGGTTGTTCTTATTGGGGGCCGAGGTGACAGGAACTGCAGTCTCATTGTGTTTCTGCTTCCAATAAAATATGAAAAAAGAAAAATAACGCCTTGTTTCATTCCTTGTTGGTCAAACCGTACTGAGACATGGCTGCACCGTTTCCCATTTGTGACTTCATCCAAATCTCTGCTACCTTTTTTTTGTTCTTCAAATTCCTGTTCCCCATTATCCTTCGTGTCATTTTCATTTTAGCAGTTAGTTAGCTGACATGTCAATTTTAGACATCACCTCTGACCTTTAATTGCATACAGACAAATCCACTTACAATTAACAGATTAGTGAAACAAGTATATGCTGCAAGTATATTGAGCTCACATCATCTCCTGGTAGATATTTAAATTTCAAAAAGGACTAAATTCAACAATGTGGGCGTTAAATTTGCTTAAACATGAATATATTTACTCCGAAGCGGCCCCACTGAAGAGGTCTGGCATCCTGTTTTTCAGACTCTGCGTAGAAAGGAGATCTTGAGGGAGTCTGGGATGACTAACTGCTCGGCATGGAGGACGGAGGGAGGCGAGTAGGGAAATGTGACAGGAAACACTCGTCTCACATCCATTAGGAGATGTTGAGGATGACCGTCTGAGCGGCCTTTGAGAAGCCCCTAGGAGAGAAAAAGACGGGACACCGCTCACACGAGACACTTTATTAACACTAATATAAACACATTAAACCGTGCGGGTGTGGACAGTACCTGGACGGTACGGATGAAATTCACTGTGACTCGTTCATCGAGGTCGCTGTGGGGCGTGTAGAGGGTCAGAATCTTCACGATCTGTTAAACAAAACACATCAGCAGGCAGTTAAACACACTGTAAGTGCACAATGGTTTTTACTGACGGCAATCGATAGAGCCCCACCTGCTGGCCGGACAGGGCCGTGCAGGTCTGAACGAGGGCCTGTGCGTCCCCCTCAGTCTTCTTGCCCGCCTGCAGCAGCTGAACCGCCTGGATGAGAGGCTCCAGCGTGGCCACAGCGCCCCCTGCCTGCAGACCTCGGCTCCGCAGCCACTCCTCCAGCAGACTCACATTATAGCTGGGTGACAAGAGAAAGATAGGCTGATTAACAAGTGATCTAATCTGTTTACATGCACCATTACATGGTAACAAGTAAACAGCAATGCGATATATGCATTAGCTCTGCAAATTTTTTTTTTTACATTATATGTACACATATATTGATGCAGTTGCAGGGACGTATTGATGGTATTATTGTGGTCATTTTCGCGGCTGTAGTTTGAGATGTTATATTTTCTCCTCAAATGTAAAAGAAATTAATCAGCAACTACTTTTAAATGACATTAAATTGCAATTTAAGCTAAATAAAATTAAAATGTATAGTACTAAAATTAATAAAAATAAACAGAATCAAAATCAAAAATTAACTTAAAAGAAACCAGTTTTTAATTCAACTAAAATAAATAGATAAAATGTTGGGATGCTGCGTTTCTTCTCACTTTGCAGGCATCAAAGTCATAACATTAAATTTCTCGTCTTTGCATTGTATTCATTTGAATATACAGTAAACAGCATTTTAACTTATTTTGGATGTAATTGAATTGAATTGAATAGTTTGAGTCTTTCATTAATCAAAAATGCCACACATTCCAGTTGAGTTTTCACTGCTTTTCTTTGTCTTAATCACATCACCTCATGGTGGTGATGGCATGGCATGTAAAAAAATGTTCCATATTTATACATTTATCTGTGCGTATCTCTACCGTATCTGCATGCCACGACTCCAGCAGCACATGTCTTTCCTCAGCAGCAGGCTGTTGAGAGCGGAGGAAGAGATGAGGTAGGTGAGCTGGTGGAAGGCCTGCTCCATCTGTGTCGGGGGCAGATCCTGACGGGACAGAGCCGTGTGAAGGGCTCCCAGCTTCCTCAGCACCGACGCCATGGTGGGAGCATCTCCTCCCACAGCCCTGGGGTCTGAGCCCGCTCTCTTTCTGGATGTTACCAACTTCACCGCAGAGCCGGACAGTCCTGGGATGATCTCGCTCTCCAACAGAGCAGGAACTGAGGGAGAGATGGAGCAGGAGGTGAGATAAGGGAAGCAGTGAAGGGCAGAGCATTCATTACAGTTGGTATCGTGGTTACCTATGATGTTTTGTAGGTGTTTTTCAGTGATGGAGAGGAGCTGCTGATAGGCCTGGATGCAGAGGTCACTCAGGGCGCGGATCAAGTCACTCACATCAGTGGTCAGCGGAGCCAGTTCGTCTGAGTCGATCGTCTGAAAAGTGATCATTCAGCCATAGATTCATACAGGAAATAATGCTCCCAAACACTATTAATTCGATTCATCAGAAACTAGTATGGAAACCTCTAAAGATCTAATTTGTTATTCTCTCCTGTTCATGATTTACAGATGTAATCTCTGACATTTCTGAATGAAAGGCCTGAAAATAATTATACCTTTGTTAAATTTTTTGTTGAGTCATGTAGTTTACATTAACGGTCCTCTAAACCCACTGACATCTGTAATTTTATCAAAGGTGATGGTATATTTTACTGTGTCACTATAACTTCCAGGGATGATATGTCAGAGATTATGTGATTAAACACAACATTTATAAATCTTTCAAGCATTACCTTTGCCCTGACTATTTCTACCTGAGTCACATCAAATTGTTAACAACAAAGACAAAATCTCCCATGATCCCATGCTTCTTCAGGATATCATATAGTCTTGTGTTTTCATCAAGAAGAAGAGCAGAAAAAAACAGGCCACACTAATCTTTGTAAATTCCTTATTTTTTCTTTCTCAGCTATGAAACGGAAAAAAAAAATGCCAGGTGAAAAGGTTCTGGAAAAAAGTTTTTCAAGGTGCCTCTGATTCACCCTAATCTGCCTCTGATTGGTTTACCCTGATCCGTCCTGTCTAAACCTAACCAATCCAACCAACAAAGGCAGCCATATATTTTTGCCCAACTGCCAAAACTTCAGATTGAAGTGAAAAAGTTACTCAAATCAACATTATGTAGAAATTGGCACAGTCTCTGAGAGCTACACGGTTGTCAAGAAGTTCCACATGTTCATCCTACCTGTTTCGGGGAGTGCTGGGTCAACAGGTCGTGCAACACACAGGCGTTTTTCAGCCACAGAGCCGTCATATGTACATCGTTACTGTGTTTCTGGAGGGACAGACAGGATTAAAATATCGTCACTTTCAGACAGAACACTTAAAAAAGAAAACACATTTCTCAGTGCTCTTGTGTGCCATGTTGAAATATGTGCGTGTAGTTTACTTTCTCCTCATAGGGGCCAGATTGTTGGGGTTGGACACGCACGTAGGACAAAACAATCACATAAGAAAGTGTTTCAAAGTCAGCTGTCGATGCTTCTGTGTAAGCTGCAACCTGCCCGACACGAGGTGATCTGCCGGTACGTATGCAACCTCAACCATATGGTGCACCGATCACGTTCAGAAGTCAGGTTACCTTCAGAGCTGCTTTCAGAGCGGTGACAGCAGCACTACAGAGCGAGCGAGCGTGAGTTTGGTCTCCGCTGCAGTCGGCCTGACGAACACAAAGGAAGAGCACGCTGGCAGGCAGACCAGGAGGCAGAGACAGGGCGCTGTCAACCCGGATGTCTGTAGCACAGACAGAGAGAGCAGAAGTGTCAGGGAGAACATGAGCAGGTCACATTTGTCAGCAATAGAAGAGTTCGTAAAGTTTGTTCTTGTGAGTCACATCATGCTCAGAGGCTACAAAACTCTGCTCTCACAGTCCTGTATACTGGTTCCTAAAGCATTACAGAATCATCTTGTGTGTAAGAGAGGCAGGAGATGTGACACCATAAACTTGAAACAAAAAAGGATTCAAATATATTTAAAAACTTTTCATATTGGCACATATCGGACAACTAAGGCAGCGATATCAATATATCTGTGACAGGCCAACATCGGCCGATGGTATGGGCCACCCGATCTATCAGTCAGGCTCTACATAAATACTTACAATTCTTATCTTCTAAGTTTCTACTATGGACCTGATTCAAATTACCTTCATGCAATTCACATTTACATAACTTATTAAACGGTCCCTTCTTGATTTTAACAATGGCAGATAAAGATGAGTAAGTCAGACAGGGATCAATCTCACCCGTGATGAGGTTTTTGATTAGCTTGTTCTCATCTCTCTTTCTACACTCAAATAACCCAGTGACCGTCGCTGGCTTCCGTCGGGACGGACAGGGGGTCGTCTCTGGGCTGAAAGCTGACGGGAGAACTAGAAAAGAGAAAACATGATTCAAATACGGACACAAATACTTTATTCTGAAAGCACATGGCAAACCAAAGTTGAATTTTAGAATTTCAAATTTCAAATTGTTTTGTAGTCAATCTGAACAGATCTTACCTTGTGTCAGGAGTTGTCTGAGTGACACCGTGTTTTTAAGCTCCTTCAGCTCTCTCCTCAGTCGAACACACTCCTGCTCCTTGGCCTCCAGTAGCTCCTGCACCTCCTTTACACACAAACACACACTTAGATTCAAGTTTACATTTCCCAGCTGCTGTCAACCAAACTGACTTTCGGGAAAAACAGTAGACAGGGCTTAAGAGGTGAAAGATGAGGGAAAACATAGAAAGGCAATTTTTGGGAAGACGCTGGCGCTGGAGGTGTCTGCCTTCATAACTGGTACCTGGTGCTGTGCAGCAGAGGAAGAACCAGAGATGGCTTGACTAAGCTGCCTCCTCAGAGCCTCCATCTCTTCCTCCTTCTGACTGTGCTGGCAACGCAGCTGGCCCTCCAGAAACCTGACAGACAAGGGGAGAGGTTCATCCACCGAATGTAAATCTTAACATGGAACCAAAAGGGAAGTTCGCAAGTGTGTAGACTGACTTGTTGGCCACTCGTACAGCATCGTAAGCATGGGCCAGGTCCTCTCCCTTCATCTTCACTGCCGTCGCTTTGGCCACCTCCATCTTCTCCATCAGCTGATCCTGTCAATGCAAACGTGACATTTTGGCTTCATGAGACGATGTTGCAACTTATAGAAACCCAATTTTTTTGCACAAAACTCAGTGGAAGTTTTGCTTTTCCCTTCTTCTACATCCTCTCACCATTGGTGTTTCAGAGCTCCATGTTGAGACTCTCCCGTCTACTGGAGACGTCACACTGACCCTGCGGACCTCCTCCGGGGAAGGAAAGGCAGATGGGAAGGGTGACAGGGAGAGAGGGGTGAGGGACTGGGGTGTCATCAGAGTGGGCGAGGGAGGCTCAAAGGTCAGACTCCGGGTGGAGTCGGTTCTTCTGTGGCCCTTGGCGTGCTGTTGTGAGGAACCATAGATGGAGTTTTAAAATGTTACTTTTGTCTGGAGGTGTGTGTGTGTGTGTGTGTGTGTAAGTGTTTGTGTGGTTGTGTGGTTGTGTGTGTCAACCTCAGTGAGCAGACTCATCTCCCGCAGGTTGTCGTATCTCTGCTCCAGTCTGGTGAAATCTCTCAGGAGACCCTGATACTTTCTTCTCTCCTCATCCAGCGCTGCCCCCAGAGCTGCACTCGCCTGAGACACAGCCTGATTCACACACTCTGCACACACACATACCAAGAAAAATAAAAAACGGGAAAAAACACAGATGGATGATAGACTTTAAGGGTTTGCCTATGAAGAAATGCAGACTATATGATGCTACCTTCTCGTGCTTTTTCTCCTTCTAGCAAGCGAGCAGAGAGTTCCTCTTTCTCTTTGTAAAGACTGTCTTTTTCTCTCTGCAGGACTTGCAACTCCTTGAATATGAGGGAGAATAAGAATAAACGTTTCAAACTCATTAAAACTTGAGTGCACAAAGCTTGTCACAGAAAAGAACACGTTAATTATGAGCCAACTGGTCTTCTTCACTCTTAATAATACCACCATCACCAGCACAGTTTGAAATGTGACGAGTTATTGTCGGGTCTGTAGTCCTACTTGTGTGAGTTGAAGGATCTCCTGCGCAGCCTTCTCCTCAGCTCTCCTCCTTTCCTCCACCTCCTTCTCGCTGATGACAGTGCAGGGCTGAGGCTTCTCGTGTTTCTGGCTCTCTAGTTTCTGTATCACTGCCTTCAAAGCCTGCAGCTCGGCACTGGTGGCCTCTCGCTCTGCTTGCAGGGTCTCCCTCAAAGCTGCGCCCTCTCGGGCCTGGACACATACCAACACAACTTTATCAATCATCTTTTGACACAGACATTTTGGAGCTACACAAGGGTCACATCACTGGATCAAACTCCTTTCACCCACCCCCTGGTCTGCTCTCAGCTGCAGCTGCATCAGTTTGACTTCCATGCCCTTGTTGAGCTCTCTGTACTTCTCCACAGAGCGGGCCTCGGTCTTAAGTTTCAGCAGCTCTCTCCTGGCAGCCCTGCGGCGCACACAGCACTGCATGAACACGACCGCCGCACGCACCCGCCTGTACGCCCGCCTCGCCAGCCACCCACGCACTCTCGCCTGGAGCAGCACGGCAGCACGCTCTGCGACCAACTGAGGAAGGAGAAGAGGGTTAGGGTCATTACTTCAGGTTAGGTCATATAATAGATAAAAAAAGTGGATACAAACAATCGAAATTGCAGCAGCTAATGAAGTGGTCAAAGCTGGAGTTAAATACTGACCAGTCTGTATCTGCGGCGCTCCAGTGTGCCCCTGGTGAAGGCCTGGATGGTGATGGTGGCCTGTCGGATCATGAGAAACAGCTGTCTGACCACTACCATGCGGTAGGTCTTCTGGATCACCAAAGCAGCCTTGGAGTAGCGCAGGGTCAGAGCCAGCCTGCAACAAATATGACAAAGATGACATTCAAGTGCAGTACATTTCACTTAAAGTTTTGGAATAAACACAGACAAATCACACAATCATTTCTTCCTCCATCCTCACCGTCTGGCCAGAGCTCCTCTCCAGTATCTCTGTATGGTGACAGTCGCCCAGCAGATCCTGGTGTATCTGGTCCGGGCCAGCCATCCTCTGACGCGGCTCTGGATGATCATGGCAGCAACACGCAGCTTCTCAGCCCTTAGCCTCTCCAGAAAGGCCACCTGACCAGCACGGAAGAATACTTTGGTCTTTCCGAAGCAGAACTGGTCCGGGTCTGGGATGAGCTCAGGCAGGGCCTGTCTGCAGGAGGCCTGGGCCTGATCCAGGCTCTGAGGGCCTCGGAGCAGAAGGCGGTACCTGCTGAAGAACTCCTCGTACGTCCATCTGGACACAAAGATTTTTATTTGGCAAACTTAGAGAAATCTCAAGATAGAACAGTTTGGTGAATGTCCATGAAGCTGCTCAGTACCTTGATGGAAAACCTGCAGCACTGATGCGAATTGTCTCCAGCACCCCACAGGCTCTCAGCTGCTGGACTGTCCTCCCGGGATCAAACCTAACAAAGCATGGCTGTCAGGTCGCTCACTGCGCACACACTTAAATGTATGTCAACTCAAAATTTTGTGAGGAAAAGCCAAACAAAGACGTACAAAAAGGGTTCTTTGAGGTCGTTGGGTTTGATACAGCGGACGTAGTGAGGAGTGGTGCTGTTGAGAGTGTCCATCAGCATCTGTAAGGACTGACGGAACTGAAACAAAGCACAACGAAAACCAAAGTGTTAAAAGGGAAAATTCTCCACTCGATCCACGAAAACACAGGGATGATACATCGTAGCGGCTCACCTGGAAGCCCACAGTTAGTTTGTGTTCTCTGGTGGCTCTTTTTCCTGAGCGAACACTTCCGTTAGCCACAGAGGAGACGTTTCCCTGCTGCTGGAACAACTCAGCCACCAGCTCAGACTGACACACACACAAACACACACACACAAACACACACTTTAGTCACTGGTCACATAGAAATTAAACAAACTTAAGGAATGTAAAATATAACATGTCTACCTGACTTGCTTTGAGAATGTTAATGAGCTCCTCGAAGACTGTGTCTCTGTTCTTGTCTAAAAAGCCGTCACACTCATACTGCACCTGATGACAGAGACAAAAAAAAATGTTCGTGCAAATGTTGATAACATATTGTTATTATTGAGGCTTCTCCCCGGAGAACTTCATACAAATACTCTACAGTTTCTGTCAAGTTTTCCCAGTAATCAGTGTGTTGACCTTCATCACTCACCGTGTCAGCAAAGTGCAGCACGATGAAGGCGCTGTTGGACATGCGAGGTTTGCGGAAGTGAGGGTGGGGCTTGCCAGTCAGGTGTTGGTCGTACAGCTTCCGCACCCAGCTCTCATCTGAACCTTTGGGCATCTGATGATCACAGAGAAAAGAGCTCAACACACTTTCAAGCGATGAGATAATAAAGAAAGGAGATGAAAAATATGTATTTTTCATTTCAGAGTGAACGGTCCCTTTAAACATGGTGTACAGACTGAGATTGAGTCAAATGAGAGAAGGAGAGGACGACTGACCCTGCACTCCTCATCTAGCAGATCAAACAGGCCCAGTTGTGCCTCTATGAGATTGATGCACTGCTGATTGTCACTGAACTCAATCCGGCTCCAGACCAGCTCCTCCCGGATGTACTCCTCCTGCTCCAAGTGGAACACGTGCTGCAGACAAAACACAAAATAAAAGTCAGAAAAAAACCTAAAGATGGAGACAATCGCATTAGGGTTCAAGGAAGCAGATGAGCCGAGCGTGCTGTGGATTACAAACGCTCGGAGAGATTAACACAGTGAGGCCAGCGGGGTACAGACAACAGATCATCACGCTGGGAGGACAGTCTGTGAGTAAGGCAGAGCAGCATTACAATCTTTTGTAATGAAGAGGAATAAAAAAAACATTATTCTTTAAAATCAGAACATCATAGCGTGATTTTGGAAAAATTTTACCCCTAATAATGTACACAAAACAAGCATTAAAATATGCATTAACCTGCAAAACAAGAACAAAAACAAGATGGATATTCACACTGAAGAGAAAAGAAGAAACATCTGCTTGTCTCGTGACTTACCCTGTTGAACTGTTGTTGCAGTTTTTCATTCGCATAATTGATACAGAACTGCTCAAAACTGTTCCGGTCGAAGGTTTCGAACCTGCTCAGAGAGATAAGACAACGTCAGACTACAGGATAATATCTCTAGTGGGACTAAATAGGCTTTGGATTCAGGAGCATCCAGTGTCACAAAGCTCGTGGCTCACCCATAGATGTCTAACACCCCTATAAATGATCTGGCCTTCCCCCTCTGGCTGCGCAGAGCGGAGTTGAGCCTCTGGACGGTCCATGTGAACAGCTGGCCATAGATGTGTTTGGCCAGCGCGTCTCTGGCTCCTACAGCCTGCTGACCGGACATGGGTTTGATCAGCATCTCTCCCCCTACAGCCAGTCTGCGATGACACAACCAGTGGGCCATCTGAGGTCCGTCCACTCCTAACAGCTTGGAGAAGATAGCCAGAGAGCGGTCGCCTGCCTGAGGGGGGGGGGGGAGAGGACTGAGGTGTAGTATATGCATGTGTGTGTTATAGAAGAACTAAAGCTTCTACAGAGGATAGTAGAGATAGTGTACAAATACATCTCTTACATCAATGTAACCTTTGTCAGAACTTCTCCCACTGATTTGGATGTTGACATTCCCCAGGTGCAGAACAGCCGCCAGGATCCTGAAGAGCTCCATCTGCTGGTCAGGCTGCACACCTGCATTAAAAACAAATACAAGTTTTATCTTCATAACCAAGGACATGATTAAATTACGTGTGTGTGTGTGTGTGTGTGTGTGTGTGTGTGTGTGTGTGTGTGTGTAATTACTCTACCCAGAACGGTGAAAGCATTGCGAGTGCGCTCCAGGTCAGACAGATCATCAGTACCAGAGATCTGCATGTCTCCTCCCTGGTTGGTGTAGCGGAAATGCTCAGGTGCATCTGGAGCAAAACACAAGACACACTGAGCCTGCATGCGTCATGGACATTTTCATAGAGCTGTAAGTTGATTAACTGATTGATATGTATATTATGTGATAATAATTTACAAGTGCCAAATTCTCCCATTTAAAAAAGTGAATATATTCTGGTTTCTTTTCTCCTCCGTGACAGTAAACTGAATATTGATTAGGTCAGGGACAAAAACAAGACATTTAAGGACGTCACCTTAGGATTTGAAAAAAAAAAAAAACATTTGTCATTGAGAAATTAATCAACAGACTAATCAATATTAAAAAAAAATTGTTGTAGTTGCAGCCCAACATTATGATATACATTGTGCTGTTGGACTCAGAAACAGTCTTACCCAGTTTAAAGGATCTCATTTCTGGCAACTCTCTAGAGGCACACAGCTGGTAGAAGATATGGTAGTTCCTCTCTGCAGATGCCTGACACACACAGTGACATATTACCTTGTTACAAAAGAACTATTCTTATGTGCAAACACGTTTTTATCATGATTCTGGCTGAGGAACACACTTGGAAGACGACCCTCGACTTCTCCAGGAGATACGTCCTCATGTTTGCCCCGATGATGTCCCCTTTCCTGCCGAAGCCGATCTCGATGTACTTCCCAAAACGACTGCTGTTGTCATTTCGAGTGGTTTTAGCGTTCCCGATAGACTGTAGACACAAGCACGTGTTATTTGCATCTTGAAAAAGCAGCAGAACTGACTCCTAAAAACTCTTATTCCTAAGCATTTCTGTTCAAGCATCCATCACCTCCATTATTGGGTTGGAGGCCAGGACCCTCTCCTCCACGCTGGTCTGCTGTGCTGCTCCTCCAACCACAGCGAAGTATCTCATGGTGAATTTGGCTGAGACCGTTTTTCCTGAGCCAGACTCTCCACTGATGATGATGGACTGGTTTTTCTCCTCCCTGTACACACAGAGAGTGACCATCAAATCTAATACAGTCAAGTTGAGACAAGACAGTTCTTATAGGAAATTGCTTTTTTTCTGAAGTTTGAAAGGTCAGCTAACACTCATGACCTCTAGCCATCGACCTCTGACCTGGTCATGGTGCGGTAGGCTTCCTCAGCCACAGAGAAGATGTGAGGTTCCATGTCGGCCATGTCCTGACCGCTGTACGCGTCGATCACCTCCTCTCCATATATGGGCAGCTGGTCGTAGGGGTTGATGGCCACTAACACAATACCTGTAGGACAAGGAGAGACGGTGATTGGTTAGGTGATTGATTAGATTTAAAGGAACAGTTCACCCCAAAATCCAAAATAAATATTTTTCGTCTCACCCGTAGTTCTGTTTATCTATATAAATTGTTTTGGTGTAATCTGCTAAGTTTTGGTAGAATAACGGAACTCGATGGCCATGTCTCTTTCCAGAAATCATGACCCAGTTGTGCAAGATTATCCACAGACCTTGGTGAGAACAGTTTCTCGTAGAAACAATTTTCTTTCTACTAAACTACTAAACTACAACTGCCAACCATATCAGCACGCAGGGGAGAGCATCATCCACCCATGGATAATAGGCTAACTAATTAAGCTAACTTCCATTATAGCTCAGTCAAAGAGGAAGACGTTAAAGTTTACGTCAAGGACTTAAACGAGCATCAGCCTCTCATCCATGAGTAGATGGAGGTTTCCTTCTGGGCAGTGAGTGAGAGAGTCATCTAGTTCCAGTGTATTTGAATTTGAAAATTAAACAAAGCACATGTCAGTCATAATTATAGTGGATATAAAACACACAACCCATTGTATTTTATGGCGATTTTAAGACATCAATTTTCATAACAAAACTATAGAATTTGATAACTTAAAGTGTGTGTGTGGGTTTTCCACCCATCGTTAAAACAAATATGTCATCACATCTTAAACCAGTGTCAATGAGGGAGTTGCCTCGATGGCTCAACCTTTGACCTGCTGTCATATAATCAACATTATGAGCTGTAATCATGCAGACAGAAGCAAACAGGAGCTGCCTGTAGCTGGCACGAATCTCAAAGACCTTCTGTCACTCATGTCGTCCCACTTCTAGCAGGACGATCATCCCCGTGTGTGTCTGCTCCTTCAGTGCTCACCACAGTACGTGTAGATGCTGTTGTAGTCCAGGAATCGAACCCGCAGGTTGTGCAATACCGCGGGTTCATGGAGGAAGCTGAGGGCTGTTAGATCATTCTCCCCCTCCAGGATGTCGGGGTTCCCCAGCGGTGGGAGGTCAGAGGGGGACCCCACTGGGTACTGGACCTCCTGCAAATGGAGAAGGAAGTTAGGAGTTCTTGTTGTGGAGATTGGCATTGTTCCTTATAATGAGGACTACCTGCTTGTCCCACCTTTCCATTAGTGAGCTGCAGCGGTAGATGTTTCTTTCCAGGACTGTAGTCCTGGAGGAGAAGTGCTGACACCCAAACTGCATCTGGGTCAGGAATCCACACACTCGCTCCCTAGCAAAGGAACAGAGCTGTTTGAATTATATAGGGAAGGACATACTGCAGGTTGAGCACACGCCACTGTACAGGACACATTTGGAGCTTATAAAAGAGAAGATTTTCATTTCGTAATATTGCATATTCTGTTCCAACACTTCCCGGCCCCACCCAGACAAGACATTTGTCACCCATCAGCATAAAACGGCTCTTAAAGAGTGTTAAAAATTAACACCGGTCATCCTGCATGGATTAGCCATTATCTACTTCGAACATGTCTGATTTGTTTATTAATCTGCCCATAGAATAGATCAAGTTTTATTCCATTTATTTTTTTTTATATCCTAGGTAGCAATTTACAGAAATAAATAGATAGAAAAGGTCAGACTTTTGGAGAACACACAACAATCAGGAAAAGTAACCATTCTGGCATTATGACAGATTTTTTGAAAGTTTACCTAACTGGGAAGTGTTGACAAGCACATACCAGACATGTAACACAAACATAATAGTTCTCAGCATTGATAACGATGAGAGCGTTGTTATGTCTGTATAACGTTCAGTTCCCATCACCTTGTAAAATGGGGGGGGGGAGAGAGAACAATTCAAATCAGCCTTACCTTGCTGTACAGCTCCAGTGAAGCCATCTCAACTGCTTTAAAGCATCCAAAAAGACATAATTTAAAAAATGCTACAGGAACTGTCTGTTTCCTCCACACCGCTGCACGAGAGCCGCTGTATGTCCCGGTGACAGTATTCTGCACTTTGTCCGGGCTCACACAGAGGCATGAGGACTGTCAGGTTAACTGTTAATCTGAGGGAGGATGCAGTGATTGGATGTTTGAATCATTACTGCAGTAGAAACCTACTTTTAAAAACACACGTTTAATTACTTTAGGGGGGCAATGTGAAGTTTTAAGGAAGACATTTCTTTATGTATAAACAAACTAAATAAACAAACTCTCTTTGATTGGATAAACAGCAGCACAATTTCATACTGTTTTACTTTGGTTTGTAGCAGTGTCTTTGTGTGGAACATGCTCTCTTAAGTATTTTGGGCTGCATCTCAAAATCCCTCTGATTGCAGTGGATTGAGATCACCTGTGTGCAGGGTGGAGAGAATGTCTCCTAATTAATAAGTGAAAACAGCCTGGGGAATTCCCCTCCCAGCCAATCAGGGTGTGACGACGCCCTTGTTGTGAAGGCTTAAGAGAGGTGGGAATGACACCCAGGAGAGACTCATTCCATACCGGGTCTGTCCATGACACACTGCAGACCTGATCCCCACAGACTGTCAGCCAGACACTCCAGTTGGTCTGGGCCCCATTCTTTCTATTTGAAGGAAGTTGTGTGTGTGCTTTCAACACCCCCGCTGAGTGACCACCACTAGGCTACCTTTATCTGGCCTGGGCCTATTTGTGTGTGTGTTGCTTGCCTTTCAAATAGCCTGACACCAGCAGGTTTTCTTTATCTTCTTTATTCTTGGTCATCTTAACTAAACCGCTTGAAAACCAAATCCCTCTATACATCTTTCGTATTTCCACTTTATTTCATCAGGGACTTGGGGGTTGTAAAACATATTTTAGTTTCATTATCTACTTAAGATAAAAATGTTTTATGCTTTTTCCTTCATAATTTCATGTCTGTTGGCATTTCTTAGCATTTTATTGCCAGTCCTGTCACGTTAATAGCAACCATGAAGGGACTGTCACACAAGCATAAATCCTGCAAATAAAGAGATATAGTGTTGTGTCCCAATCGACTGATGTATGTTTAAATAAATGTATGTGATTGCATAATTTGGTATGTTTTGAGTGAATCTAACAGAGCTACTGGAACGATGGAAAAGAAAAACCTGACACTGTTACGTGTTAGCGCTGTAATGGTTGACCATGCACCAGGGTCCTGCCCTCAGTTTCATGCCTCTCTGATTATTTCAAAGTACAGTAGACAGCTAAAGTCTGAGTCAAGACGGACTATAGAGTCCAGTAAAATAGGCTCCATGGCTGCCATTGTTAGTCAGCCTGTACCCAAGAATCGCCAAAGGGGTAGGGTCTACATCAATGCCGCCTCCTCATCTGAGACAGTTGATTGTCCCACATTACTGCATGCGAGTCTGTGGAACAAGATCGAAGGCCCTTAACGAGTCCCTTGTAGCATCGCAAGGTGATCCAGTGCATCTTACTAATAGCCAGCAAAGCCAATACTATTGGGTGTAAAGTGCTAGAGTAAGCGATGGTCTGGTCTGTGCCTACTGCAGTGCTGGGGCAGATGTGCTGGTTTATCTTTTAGTTCTTGGTTTCGATTTTACAAGCATAAGTGGACTCTTGGTCAACGTACAACAAAAGCGGACGACACCAGGAGAGAAAATAGGGTAAGCATTTTACTGAAGGCAACTCGACAGATTACATTTGGCGGACCCTGCCACCTTTCTAGCTTCAGTGTTTTGGGGACCTGTTTTCCACTCAGAACATAAACAAATGAATATTTCTGAGTTTCTATTATTATCTCATTAATACTGTGATCTGAGTTGTGAATTTCTTCTCCAAAACTACACAGTGGCCCTTTAATAAACGTGAATGTACACATTGTTTTAGTACTTTCTTGAGAAACAAAGACGACACAGCAGCAGCAGAGTTGATGACATACCGACTCTTTTTAATAAGTAATACAATCAAATTCATTTCAGCATTCAGCCTGCTGATATCAAGAGGGGAATTTCATGATTTGGGCTGGATACATATTCACCATCGAGACCTTGACAAACAAAAAAAAATACAAAAATCTAAATTATTCTAAAAGAAGAGACACCAAAACTTAATCTTAGCTGTAATTTGCTGTGTCACCAATCTTGTGCGTGGGTATTTGAGGAGGCAGCATGTGTGTGGTAACATTGACACATTTAAAAAATAATAATAATAATAATAATAGTAATGGACTGAAGCTGTGACAGAAACAGAGCCTTGGCACTAAACAGCAATGTTTCACAACATCAGTGAGCACCAATGATGATGATTATGAGCGTTAAAAACAGTAATAACTGTACAATAGAAGGGGCCATGTCTTTCCCGTTGTGCTCAGCCCATGTCATGTGTACCTTTTTATTTTCCTCATGTTACAAGAGTAGAGCCAATATAATCGCTTTAAAATACAAAGCAGACTTTAAATTACACACTAGTCAACCTGCACCCTCCACTTCAGAATGACATGTCCCCTCTTTGGTCAATACTGACTCACAAGATAACACACCTGACACGATAGATAATATTTTCTTGATATTACAGCATGAAAAACTTGACTCCGTCGCCCTCAGATGGAAGTACACAGGACTCAAACTACATCTGCATCGGTAACATCAGCCGCCTGCAGGCTGGTAACTCTGAACAGGCTCTATTAAAAAAGACGTTTTGCGTGTTTTGTGTCAGACTACTCACGGAGTGCATCATAAAATTCAAGACAGAGACAAGTCAAAAAATACAAAACATTCTTTTCCCCATCTGCCCAAAACAAAAGTACCCAAGATTGGCCTTTTTTTTGGCTGACATAAAATGGTGGATTTGACACGATTGTCACCAAAAATACATCCCCGTCCTTTTTTTGTAAAAAAAACACCATTATTATCAAACACTGAGTGGGACATACTGTTCATAAGTTATCTTAGATATTTGCAAGTGCATCTGATTTCATTTCTTTCAAATATTTTATTTTCCTAGTGGGAAAAAAGCTCAGAATTCCATCAAGTGATTTAATTGGTTTTGGCGTTGTGGGGTCCCATCTAGTGGAGGTAAAGAGGAATTTGAGATTCCCAAGTGTTCCCAAGGAGAAGACAGTTCTTTAGGTCGAGCCAGGTTATGGGTTTAAAGTTGGACGCAGATACAAGGGGACAGCTCATCAGGGCTGGACTGCTGTAGGGATCCTACGGGTCATGGTCGTGTGTGTGTGCAGGGGTTCAACAAACCCATCCGGACTTCGCAAAACCCTGCGAGAGGAAAGGACTGACATTAGAAGAAACAGACGCTCTAATGTTGATGATAATACTCATGATTTGCCTTTGTGAAATTCAACACAATATATCTAAATATATTTGTCTTTTTTTCCTGATGGGCAGAATAAGTTGCCAGATTTGGAGCTAGTTACTTTATAGAAATACAGTTGGTAACTGGGTCTGAAAAGTCACATAACCTATTTGGCAAAAATTGCTGCAACAAGCTAGCAAGAGCTATTACTCTATGATTGTGAATTGACTTTAACATGAAAAATAATAAGTAAATGGTGAATTACCTAGTTTTCAGAGTGCGCAACAGGTGGGATAGAATAGCACGGTCATATATTGTAAACGCAGCATATGTCCTTTTTAAAACGTCCCTGAACTCACCTGTGCTATACGCTCTCCATGTCTTCACTGCCGTTGCCCTCCTCCTTCAGAGCCTCTCCATCGTTGGCAGCCTCCTCGACGTGGGCCAACATATCAGCCATCAGAGCCTCCTCCAGCCTTTTCCTCACGCTGTACACCAGCTCCTCCTGTTTCCTACACACGAACACAACAGGAAGCGGTTACAGTTGGCAGTTACAGCTGCCTGTTAACAGCCACTGAAACAGCATACAACAGATGGTGTGTTTTTTTTTTGTTTTTTCTTACAGGGTCACTCCTTATGGACGCTGGGATTTCTGAACAGAGGCAGCTCGGTTATCTTTGGGTGATGAAGAAATCTTCAAGGTCTCTCTAAATTTGGACGATGTTGCCGTTACTACTGCCCGACTCAGACCTTTTCAAATTTGTTGTTGAGATTCAGAATTCAAAGTGGAAGCCAGCATTTCACGAACTGGAAGTTAGTTTTACACCCTGGGTTGTTATTCCCTGTTTTTAAAACACACTAAAAGGAGATCTGAGAAAGATTTTCTCAAACAACTGTTTCACAGGCACACTTGCCAAGACATTTTCCTCAAAGCCAAAAAAAAAACATGAAACAAAGAACAGGACCTGTATTTGGGATCTGACTCTCTCACTGAGGAGAAGGATAACAACAGGTGATCTGTGTGCGGAGGTGCTCTACGATCGCCTACCTGATGTCCTCATCTGTAACTATGAAGGCCTTGCACAGTGGCTGAGCCGTGTTGAGCCACACTCCGGGGTTTTTCTCCACGGCCGCAGACAGCTGGCCGGTGATGGGCGCGGCGCTGGTGTGCAGAGCGCTCGCAATGGCCGACAGGAGAGTCTTATCTGTGCAGCCCGGGCCGACACCTGAGGGACAAACCGGGTGTTAGAAGACTTTCTGAAGATACGACAAAGCTGTAACTCCACCCAGGATTAGTTGGATTGTATCAGAATAGCAATACTGACTTAATAAAAAGTAAAACATAAATGTATAAACTGTTCACTTTGTCTGATGAATCAGCGTTAATCTCGTATGCATCACCTTGCAGGCCTTTAGGCAGCTCCATTGTCTTCACCAGCTCCTCTGCGATGTCGTAAGCATTGAGACCACTGAGTTTCTTCTCCCAAAATAGCTGCAAAGAAACGAAAAAATAATGTCAGCTGCAGGCTGCTTTGACGCAAAGAAACCCAAAACTTAAAATGTGCCTCCGTTTCAACTAGAGAGAGAGAAACTCAGGTCCGGTTCATCCAGATCCAAAGACGTCACACCGTCAAACAACATGCGTCTCAGGCTTTTAATAAAGGGGTTAACAGCAGGCGGAGGCAGTTCACCTGTCTGGGCTGATCGACGGCTTTCTGAGGGTCCGTCTTTACTTTGTTGTTCGGGTGGTTGGTAACCTTGGTGACGGGCTGCTTGAAGATGGAGGCCGTCTGTCTGACAGGGAGCGACGTGTTCAGGTCGGGTTTGCCCTTTAAAAACGTCAAACGGAGAGCTTGAATTAGGAGGATTTAAAAGAGCAATTACAAGTTATTGGAAAAAACAGCTGATTACAACTACAAGAGGACAAGGGTCTCACTCATACAGCTTCTAGAGGCCGTTTCAGTGCCCATAACAGTTCAATTAAACAATCGTATGTGTGAAATCAAGTCTGAAAGGAGAAGGAAATAAATTTACTGTTGCTGCATTTATCAACACACCTAGTTTGCTAATGAAACCTGTGTTTAAGTTGAACATAATCAGCCGTTACGTACTGTCATTTATTAATATCATTTTAGGCAGTGCTTAAGTTTAGTGCTGTGATCATAAACGATAAATCTACCTACATTAGTTTCTTCAGCTCAGATGTGCGGAAGCCTCTTGGAAAGTTAAAACAAAGCGTCAGTTCCGCAGGTTTATTCCCTCATCAACCCTAAATCAACATTGATATCTATATTTCCTACATAGTTATTTATGATAATGTAAACCTGCTACGATTACAAAGTACAGCTCTTTTTGTTGAAAATGCAACCCCTTTTCCACCTATGTTTAAGCTAAACAAGTGACTCTCGTATTCGATTACCGTTAACATGAGGCGATTAAACTCGACATGCGCTGGATTTAAGGGGTCGATGACGATGCCGAGATTAGACATTAAGACATTCAGATAGATATATTGGCCAATATTCCTATATAGACAGATATAACACGTAAACATGCTCATTTTGGAATGGTCCCCTAAATTGTTGTTATCGAACACGGCAAAGTTTGTCTAAAATGACAGCCGTGCTCTGGAAAATATACTGAGAGCTGAGAATTTCATAAAAGATAAGTTACCCCGAGCATATTTTTCGGCATAATGCTCTGTTAATAAAGGTTTTGACAGCAGCGCAAATCAGACAACACATACAACCCAATACACCTGATCCGACCAGTCCATTTATAGGTCCGGGCTCTAAACTTGTTGTGTCCGGCCGTCCTCACGAGCCCGTCTGTCTCACCTTGTTCTGGTTATTGTTATCATATCGCAGCCTCTGGCGGTTCTTATTCAGCTTGCTCATGAGCATCTTCCCCGTGCGGAAATCGAAGGAGCTGAGGTCCATCTGGTTACCAAGGTAACGGGCCAGCTGAGGCTTGCTCCGAAACTTCTTCCCAGATGGACTGGCAGGGGAGGCAAGAGAGACACGAGACAATCGCCAGATTAATATCACCTTAACGTCAGGCCAGAAAGAGAAAGACGAGGTGACAACACAACCACAGCAGACAGAAGATTACACACACACACACACACACACACACACACACACAACATGCAACAAGTCAAAGCAAATACGGAAGCAGAGCACATTCAAGTGGGCGATGGCACGTAAAACAAATCACATTACTTTGTTTAAAAAAGATGGATGCACGATCTTTGATGGGACACTCTTCCTGAGCCCTGTTCATCTATTACAAGCTGCACACATTTTTAAGCATCATCACTTTTAAATATATAAAAAACATACTGCACAACACCGTTGCCTCTAAAAGAACCAGTGAACACGATGTAAACATGGCAGCACTGAACACTGGACCACATGTTTTTTTTTTTTTAGGAATGGAAAAAAAACAAACACATTGTGACTCCAGTTGGTGGGAGCAACAACAGCAACATCTCGAAAAGCCTGAGCGATGGCCAACAAAAAAAAGGGAACAACTGTGGGTGGATACGTGCTCGTAAACTCATGCAAATGTCATCTTACATCACACACCACAGTCAACACCAGTATGATTGTACAGTTAGCCTACCACAGACTATACAACCGACCCGCCTCCCCCCTCTCTTGCCTCTGTTCCTCATCTTGCTCTTCTCCTCTGCTAAATAAAAAAACAAATCTGGCGTTGTTGATTCACTTCAAAATGGGACATGAAGAGTATTAAAACTGGGTTTGTAGTCATCACAAGGCCTCGCCAGACGTGAGCTGCTTGCTTGCTGCTAGCCTGCGCGGCTGGACGGACTCTTTCCTTATCCAAACACTTGTGAAGAGGAGCTGGCCTGGCTGTGGCCTCGGTGCCCTGCTACAAACATCCCCTTCCCCTCCCCTTCCCTTCCCAAGCCCCAAACTTTAGACCGACCACCCCCCTCTTCACCCCCCCTCCCCCGATCACACTGCTGTCTGTTTCCGTCCGCAAAAAGCAAAAAAAAAAAACTCGATGTCTTGTGCACCTATGGAAGTTTTTGCAAGCCCCCGTTCGTGTAGTACCTAAAATAATAGACATCGCTTTTTCCGGCTGACAAACCCGACTTTCTGGTCACTTCTTCCATTTTCCAGCCCTTGGGGAGAGCAGTGCAATCCCACCTTTTCTTCTCCATTTCCCACGCGAGTAGCCTATAAATCCGCTAAAAAAGTTAGCAAACAGATTGAATTTAGAGAAAATGTGTCGATTTTTTGTTGTTGTTGTTTTTTTTTTTTGGATGGCAGGCCTATCGCTTCTTACGCTTTTGTTTCGACCATATTACAACATGCGTCCTCGGTAATGGGATCTCCCTGCTAACAACATCTCGTCTCTTTGTCGTCGCGCAGATCGCTCCGCCGCGGACCGCGGCCACATCACTACCTGCCTGTCTCGCCGGGGCACGAGGGCTGCATCCGCATGGATAACATAGGACACCGCGAGGCAACCAGGACGAGACAGGAAGTTGGAAGGTAAAGACTTCAGAATAAAAGCATACATTTGTCACGGACATGAGTAGCGTGCGATCCTCAGTTTGATCTCAAGAGAGTATGCACTACATTTCCAAATTTGATTTTGCTATTCTGTGCTCTGTCTTTTTCATAACTTTGCTGTTTTACTATATGTACAATAGCCTAAATTAGAGATATTGGGATTTTGGTGCATACATGTGCATAGCTATGTAGTAAAAGGCAAATAAAATGTTATTTAAATCATTTTTGGAGAGCAAAATTATTCACAAAAGACAAAATAAAAATTCTGATATGACACAGAGTAAACAATCAATTGGAAAAACTAGAATATGCCTAACTAGTGTATTTCTATGACTGTTCTTCAAGCCATCCTGTATTTTATTTATGTACATGACAGCTGCACAATGTGGTGAAAAAAAAACATATTATTATTTTGGACAGATATCAATTGTGATATGATTCACGGTTAAGTGTGAATGGTCATTTTCGCATCACATTTTTTCATTTTCAAGAACAAATTGATTCAAATGATTAATGATTGTAGGCCAGGGCTGAGAACACACTTGACCTTAAAAATTATGATTAGGATACTGCACTTGGCTATTTTGTGATTTTGATTATATGTCTATTATTTGTGCAGCCTTCATGTACGGTCAGGTCTCCCTTAAGAATGAAATCTCTGTCTCAATGGGTTTTACCTGATAAAATTTGGGTCATCAAGAATTTAGTGTATAGAATTATGTTCTTTTTTCTAAAATGCAGTAAGTAATGTTACCAACTTCAATCCAATTTAAGATTGAATTACATTTTTAAACAAATTAACAATGCAACATGTTTCCAAACACCAAAAGTATAATCTATTTCATAATAAAGTTAAAGAGGATTTAGCTAAATGAGTTAAAATTTATTCTACTGGAAATATGACATAGTGTTTTTGTGAAAACTCTGTGAATGAATGTGAGTGAGAACATCAATTTTTGGCCATGGGAAAAATAGTTTGACAAAATGATATTAACTCACAAACTACTTTACTTTGCGCTTTCGCATTCAAGTCATCTTGAATTAAAATGTTTAAGAGGTACGTTATTACCGCTTTTACAATCGCCCATGACCCCATTCCCACTTCCTGCAGGCGAGCAGCCCATCCGTGATTTTTACCATAGATTTTTACCTGAAGCGTCACTGACGTCATGTTTCACGTCACGAATGCGCCGGAACCAGTTGTACCAGGAGTGAGAACAACAGACTATTGTGAAAGAAGCGTCCGTAAAACTATTATGTATAAAACGGTCGATACATTCTTTTGAGCGTCACCAACCCCGCGAAATGACTCATCATAATTCAAACCATTCGGTCCAATAACATTTGGAAAACCCAAAAGAGCCGCAAGATTAAATTATGTTATCCCCTTTCAAGTTGGTCGGACCAAGATGGAAAAATACCCGGGTCTACTGCCGAGTCAGGTGTAAATACAGAGTGTAAACATTCCCATTGCACACTAAAGCCCGAATTTAGCGGCTTTAAGTGGGATTTTTGACCAGTGGAAAAGGGTTATAGTTTCGGGAAAAGAACTTTTAAGAGAAAACGTCTTTATCTACTGATTTTCGCTGAACACGCTGTAATCAGAGGACAACACAGTTTCACATTGTTTCTTTCAGTCAGAACCTTCCAAGTAGCTATCTTTCTAAGGTAAAACAGTGTTCTGGAGACCTTTTTCCACTGGAGGACGGCTTGTTTATATGAAAATACATCAATTTGTATTTTCATCTGATTAATAGGAGAAATATTCATTTAGGTGGTCTGTTTTATTTTCCTGGGCTCTTTGGTTCAAGTTACTTTAAAATACCAGGCGAATAACACAGAGGTCACGTGAAGGTGACTACCGTTGTGAAAAACAAAACAAAACAAACAAAAACCGTTTTGACCGTTTGTTTTGTTTTGAAATGCTTTACCGGAAGTGTGACGTTCTGCTCTGTCTAGCTTGACGCTGGTACGTCAACGTTAACCTATGGGAAATATAGATTAGGCTACAGCTTAGAATAGACCGTAAATAGCAATCATGCAGATGCGGCGACAACAATCACGGACGCTGCACAGTGTTTACATCTCAGAGTTGCCGTAAAGTGGCGTCCATCACTTGTAGCATGTCCAGTTAACACGAAATGCGAAAGTTTCATGTATGCTAGCTTCGTGAAATTGGAGAGCCGTTTCACCACAATGCCCACCGTTGTCATTCAGACTTGGAGCCGGCGTTTATGAATGAACAGAGTGCATCTTATCGATTAAACACAGTCACCATTTTTAACAGGCATGTCATGTATCTACGGAGGCTTTTGTTTGAGCCACAACGATGCAGAAAGGGGAAGAAAGAGAGAAAGAGAGAGAAAAAAAACACCGTCTGCTTCGCAAGATTAAAATCTCCGTCGAGATCGCACACAGTCGACGCAGTACGTTACACCGACTCCATGCTTAATTCAACATTAGCTGCAAATATCAGGGAAATGAAACATTGATAAATGAATAAAAACATGCAGTAGAAACACCCGACACCCTTAGCTGAAGACCCCAGCAATGCTGTTTTGCAAAAAATGCGAGATCACCGAGTGCATTTGACTAATCGATGATAAACACTTTCCAAAATATCGAGGAGACGACACATCGCGCATTAAACGCTCCATTAACAATTATTACCCCCCGACGCGGTTTCATTGCCCTTTACATGATGTACTTACTCGTTTTTATCCATCTTGAAGACACTATCTTGTTTTCTCCCTCTCGCTATGTTAAATCCCTTCTCCCCTCTCCTCTTTCAGTCCCCTCCCCCTTCGATGAGAGAAATGAAAGACATTATCCACGCAAATTTCGCAGTCTGACCGATAAAAACGAGTATCATGTCTCCGTGTGCCATTGGTCCGGTGATGCACGGGGTTTATGTGTGTGTGATTCATCAAGCGTTAGTAACTAGATTTCCAGAGACTTTACATATGCGCCCTCTTCAATAACACATTTTATTTGACACTTCTTTTACAGAGAAAAATATTATATATATATATATATATATATATATATATATATATATATATATATATATATATATATTTAACCAGATGGCAAATTTAAAAAAAAAAAACTCATCAAAACCTCTCACCATGCAGTTTAAACAAAACATTTCAATGGCTGGAATACTGCAGAATAAATGGACACGTTTGGGTTCATTTAAGATTTATTCACATTAAAAATAATACTCAGTGAAGAACAGCATTTATACAGAGTGCAGAGTGCATCGCGTTGTCCAAATTCCTAACAAGCCCTCAAGTGACTGATTGTGGAGCCAGTGCATCCCCCTTTAAGCTTGCGTTGTGTTAGAAATCCACCCATCAGCCCATTCCCAAGCTCTGGTCCTGTAGGCAAGACACACAGCCCATTCATTAGCAAAATGTACATCAATACATATATAATGTGTATTTGAATCCTTCCTGTCTTGGAGTTAGGATTTCTGACATCCAAGTATGGGTTTTTTATTTTTATTTTGGAAGGGAGGAGATAATGGGAGTGGCAGAGGTTTTGGAATTATGTGTGTATATTACTTCAATAGGGACTGACAAAATCAATAAAATGTCTGCAGTGTGATGTCAGACTGGATAAGATATCATGGAATATCATCTTGGATTTGTTGTAACATTAGTATAATATCACTGATATCATACTTGATCATTGCAGAAAAGCACAAATAATCAGTACAACATTGAATACAATGAATACACCTGAAATCTGTTGGGCCAGCTTTGCCGAACACATACTTTTGTCTAAACCTTTCATTTGACATGAACTGACCCACTTTCTATTTTTAAACTAGTCTGACCCACGAGCAAAGCTTTAGATTAGGGAACAAGCTTACAGGAGTCTACGGTAAGCATTGGTTAGTGAGCGCTGCAGATGTTTTAGAATAAAGAGTGTTTCTGACTGCTGGTGCAGATGCATGAGCCCCAACAAGTGGCCCGGTTTAAGCAAGGTGACAAACTCTGTTTATTTGAATGTTCAGTTCCAACACCTGGCAGGCCTGCACCTGTCTCTATCTTATCAGCACTACATGGGTGGAGCTAAAGCTACTGAGCAATCCAACTGAAGTTTGAAAAACAGATAGGCAACATTTACACAAGGGCAACACATGATAACAAAACACTCACAATTAAGTTGTGTGGGACTTCAGTCATCCTTGAATTTCCCTCTAATGTACGGCACATAGTCGAGAAATAAGCGCCAGTCTGTGAAGTAGACGAGCGCCACTCCGCCAGCTGATCCCCAGAAGGCCATATTTGGCACCCTAGATGGAAAGAAACCGATGGGATTCGTAGATCCGACAGATATTTGAACAAAACAATCAGCTGCAATACACCTATCAAAAGAGTGCTGGACTAATATATATATATATATATATACTCTTTTTGTCCTGAAGATCTGTGCACTGCATTTTCTTTTTAATGTGATCTGTGGTTTTAGTGTTTCATATGTTCATTTGTTTGATTACTTGTGACCAGAATAAAATTGATTAGCTTGAACACTTGTATAAAATGTGCATGTGCAAAAGTGAATCAGTGACAGGGTTAAAGACATTTTTTTTTTGATTAGCTTATAAGTTGGTAGTCTTTAATTAATACATGAATCTAAGCATTATTTGATTACAATTAATGTAATAATACTCTCTATCACTGTGACTCTTCGTTTTTCAGCTGTGTGCATCTTAACAAGTACAATCATAGTGCTGGGCATCAAGATGTTCATCCAAAAACAAACAGGTGTGGTCACAAACCATCATATTTGAGGGAGAAAATAAAAACATGAATCATGTCATTAAGGCACGAATGTGATTCTAACATTAGTGAATATAGGACTATGTCGTGCATTTAAATGTACCCTGATTTTACACAAATATAACATGTGTCAGACTAATAAACTGGCAGAATATTTCAAAAGTTACCTGCAAGATACGACCCACTTGCTATGTTAGCATAGGAACATGAGCAGTATTGCACTTAAGGTTAAATACTGTATTAAGGTACTTTAATATCGGAATTTTAAAGTACTTTTGATATCGTTTGTTGCCCATCAAATCTCCGATACCTCTGAGGTGGCACCATGCTCACAAACGTTAATAATTACAGTGTCAGTGTAACGACTGCGATTTAACTGTTCACCTGGGAAGATAATGCTAACTCGCCCAGCTAGCTAAATCAGTAGGAAATAAACAAGTAGGCTAAGCTACGGCTAGCTAGTGAGCCAAACGGGTCACACAGAAGGACACAGAAGCGTTGACAGCATAATTGTGAACATGACAAAAAGCACTACAAATAAATCTCCAGTGCTGAACTACACCGTTGTTACTGATCTAACTTACCACGCCCTCAGAATAGTAATGTACTTGGCACCGACGATTTTATTTAGAATTTTCTGGACCATCCTGACCGTCCTTCAGCTGTAGATCCGTGCTCCGCGCAATGTTTTTCTCGCTGATGGCTGTGAAGGACCCTGG
Organism: Sparus aurata; assembly: GCF_900880675.1. NCBI lineage: Eukaryota > Metazoa > Chordata > Actinopteri > Spariformes > Sparidae > Sparus > Sparus aurata. Next base: position 11,704,055 of record NC_044197.1, read on the forward strand.
GCTGCCCCTACTTATGCCTGATTAAAATAAACAGAAGGGCTGCGTGCAGCAGCTCAGGGTCGTTTCAGGCCACTATTTCAAAGGTCTCGGTTTACAACACAGAGCTGTTTAAAAAAAAACAAAAAACCTGTGAGCTCTGTCTTTGGCAACCACGCAGCTGTATGCGTTTCGACATTGTGCAATCAATTGTATGTCTTGAGTTGAATGTGGTGCCTTGGTTGCATAAGCAAATCATAAAACATGTCACACACCTTTGAACCCTAATCGGCTATTGGCAATGTAAAATATGAACAAATTCATTTTCCATACTACAGTAAACCCTTTATTACAATGTTTTCCTTTATTTTCCTTTTTATGTATACAATATTCAAAAGCCAGACATTGGAAAAGGTATAATCTGTTATTAAAAATGGCACATTTATTGCTACATTACTGTTATATACAGGACAGTTCTCAACTATATATATTTATATATAAAAAAAACAAAACAAAACAAAAAACAGAGAGAGCAAGAGATTGAGTGAGGCACTCTGAGGACCCTGCAGCAGTCAACAGTGTCCTCACTCCATGTCAGGTTCTGTACCTGTTACTGTAATTAACACTCAATAGACTCCCCCTTTTTAGTTCAACAAAGATGTGACAAAATTGTTGTAAGCAATTTTTTTATTACCGCTTTCTTATACCAAAACAAGTTCAAGCCCGTCAACTGAACATTTTCCATCATAATATTGTAATTTTTCTGTTGACATTATGTGCTCCTGCAGTTGTCGGGTTGCTTTTCTGCAGATATCAAACTGTGTCAAGACAAATGTTAAGAAATAAGGTTCCCCCAAAGAAATTATTTGAGTATGTAGCTTGTAGGCTAATGGGATGTTCACAGAATACTAAATGACATCAAGTCAGATTTTCCCTTGGAACAAATCGGCAATATTCATTACACTTATTGATCTTGTAATAATAAAAAGCAAAACTTCAAATACAACTCTTTGAAAGAAGTGATTAGAACTTCTCGCAAAAAGTCACCGTCAACGCCATCAAAGAGCAGGAAGAGTAAAAGGTCAGAGGTGAAAATTGTCAACTGGAGACTAAATATACTGAAAGTCACTGCAGCAAAGGGCTTGCACTCTGATATACAGAAATTTTAAATGCTCCAAGTCATTAGAGGCTCCAGCTACTACGGAAAATAAAACTCACTCCCTACATTGAAATTGAAGCAACACATACACTGAAACATGTTAATGTGCATCAAAAGCAGACAATCAGAGCCAAAAGCAGCATCTCTTGAACCCCGCAATGTCAACCGATTTCGCAATATAGGGCAGATAGAAAGAAAACTCATGACCTGGACCCATGACCTCAACTAAAACAGCAGTTTGGACAATATAATCCAGTTGAATAATTAGAAAAAAAGGAATAAAAACTAAACAAGGTCTACGTAACATTTATTTATTTAACTAGATACACTGAAAGAAAATCTCTTTATACCATTTAAACTTCTTCCTGAAAATTGAAAAAAGCATTAGGAGAAGGGAGGGTGGGGGAATGAAACAAGTACCTCTTTAATCTCCATGATAAATGAAATGATATGGTTCACAAAATAAAACTGTCTTAAATGAAAATACAAGTTCAGGCACTGATAAGGTATCACTCTCCCATTATGTCATCTTAAGTCTTGAGAATGAAAAGGCCACACTATTGATTTGTATAGGTCTTTTTCTTCATCTCTTTTCGTAGAAATTAAACACACAAAATGCTCTACCTCCCATTTGTGATTACATGTTGGTAATAAAAACCATTCACAACATGACATGGGAATAACATCACAATAACACTGTTTTGTTCTCCGTATTATCCATTACCTCACACCCAAATACCGACGTCTGCCTCCGAAAGAAATGCGCAGGCTACTAAAAAGAAGTGAGCTGCACACCGAGAGCCACTTGTTTGAGGGCAGACATTAGAAAACAGGTGAAATGAAATCTACTATACTGTACTGAAAACCCAGGAACACAACTCTGAGAATGAAGGTGATCCACATTTGTATGGTAGCTACATTCAAAAACCAGTTGCATAATTACTGTTAGAGACAAAAATCCCTTCCCACATATTTCCTCAGTGCCTCACTGCATAAGTAAGAACACTTCAACAGGACCGTGGCACAGACGCTGTCCACAAACCCCCAAATGGAAAGAAAAAAATTCATCTGGGTAAGCTGATGATAAACCTCACAACTATAACTGGAATAAAGGATACACCAAACTCTTTCAACATTTTCATCTGTTGACCCTTTGTCCTCTGCCATCCCGGTTCAATTTTGAATTTACTTTTTTTCTTTTTGAACAATTTCATTTAAATGTCAAATATCCCCTTATTCAGCTCATCTACAATACACTCTAAACTTCAAACTAATATTGCCATTTATGTAAAAAATCTACAATGTATAGACTAACAAAAAATATATATTTTTATATATATTTAATTTTGAAAAATGAAACATATCAGAGTAATGTATGAAGTGAATTTACACGTCACAATTTTCTCAGTAAGAAACGTGACAACAAACTTACTCAGGAGGAAGGCGAGGGGCTGAAATTCAGTGGGAATGCTCATTTAGGAAAAGAAAGCCTCTGTTACACAAAGGCTCGTCTGCTTCAAACAACTGCGTACTGATGAGATCCTTCCGTCAAAAGGAATCCAGATATTTTTTTTTCCCGTCTTTTACAGAACATCAATTAAGGGGGAGAGAAAATTGAGCTGTTAAGTGTGCTGGCATTGTCAGTAAACCATTTCAAGTTAGTAAGAGCACTAAGTGGTTCTGATCACTTAGCAAGTGTCTCAAATGGCTTTTGTACAAGATTTACAATGCACAACAGGTCGACACTTATAGCCAGCCTTTACCTATACAACTGTGCTTTGTCTCGTCTGTGTATGCTTTAGTACATAAAGCAGTACAAAAACCTGAACCTATGACAAGGGATTACTAGAATTTGTGGTCAACAAATAGGAAGAACAGTTTTGTAGTTGACAGATTTACCACTTGGATAATTAATAACCTTCAAGGAAGGAGTCTTCTATTCCAAGTCTCCAGATGCCTTGTCGGGCGAGACCGGGCTTCAGTCAGAGGCTGCCTCTGGGTCAGAGTTCCCGTCTTTCTTAAGCTGCTTTTGGACTGTCAAAACTTTTGACCTTTCCCTTTTGACCTTTCTGTTCCCTTCCCCAAACGTTTGCTGATAAGATCGAGGAAAGGTCACTGAATTTAGACAATTCAACTTCAACTATGGGCTTGGTTACATAACATATGTAAGACTGTACCATCACGCTGGGAATGACATACATTAAAAATAATTGCTCATACACATAAGCAATCCCTCACAATAAATGTTCCTCACATGTAAAGCAATTTGCTTAAATGTCAAATAGAAAACATGTAACAATTAGGCACAAATCCTTGATTCAATTTGTGTTTGTTTAGGTCTCCTTTCTTTCACAAGAGCACCTCTCGGCAGTGTGTGAAGTCCCAATTTGTGGCAGGACAAAAAGTACTCTGGGTGTTCCATCATCTTGTGGAAACCAAGAGGAGAAAAAAAATCTTACATGTATAAAACAAAGCAAAACAAAAAAAAAAAAGTTCTTCACATTTGAGCTTGTAGTCATGGTTGGGAGTGCGACAAACAGGCTGTGTCAGTTTTGGCAGTATGCATGTGTGTACGAGTGTGTGAATGTGCATCTTGAAACTTGAACGGACAATACACAGACATGTCCACATATATACACACACACACTGAGAATAATGGGTGGAAGAAATCTGTTAAGGCCACATCCTCTGACAGCCAAGGAAACACCACCAGATCTGTAGAGAGGAAAAGACCACAAACAATATGTCACAGCATTGTTATATAACAAAGACATCAACAAAACCTGAGGATATGACGGAGCTCACTGACTCTTACAACTAGTGCATCCCTTATTTTAAGATTTTCATGGAATGAAACGCAATTATTTGTCTGCCATTCCCAGCCTGAATTCAAGCAAATTTAAAATGCAAGAGGGAATCACGGGAAATAACTTCTCTTAGCTACCAACATTCTACTCTTTCTGCATCATACTTAAAGAATTTAAGCCCTATTCACACATTGTGCTTTTTTACACTGAACCAAACACCAGCAAGTGTGTGATTTTAGGTAGCATGCCGCCATTCTGCCAGCACGTGCAACTCAACAGTGTCAGCGACTAGTGCGATGTTTTCCATATGCATGGGCACATTTTTGACACAGGGAGAATTAACTGGAACTACACGTGGATACTAAAACGGTGTTGTGTTGCCAAATAAACCAAAACTGAAACGTAACGTAATTAGCCAATCGACAAGGCCTACCTGGTGTTACATGTGGCCAACTGGGTTGTGGCCATCTCCTCCCATACTAGGATGGCCTCCTGAGAGCTGCATGGGTGCGTCACCCACCACCCCAGACACCTTCTCCTCCTCACGGCGTTTTAAACATGCTGCCTTTGGGTTAAGGTTCCGCTCTGACAGAAAAAGGGAAAACAGAAACAGGCCCTCTCAGTATACAATAACAACAAACAGAGGTAAACATGAACTGAGCTCCCCATCCCTGATGTGCTACTGCCAGACTGACCTCTGACTTGTTGTTCTAAATTGAGGATGACATTAACGGCTTGGTGCAGGATGAGAAGTTTGGTCTGAGGTTTGTCATGGCTTAGGTGCAGCTGGCACATCCTCCCTAGCTCCTTAAAAGCCTCATTGATGTCCCGTACTCGGAGACGCTCGCGGGCGTTGTTAGCCACTCGCCGTTCCTTCTCACGCTCCATTTTCACCTCGGGGGGAAGGTCTTCATCATCTTCTTCTGGACTAAAATGGAAAAGAAATGGTGAATCCATGGGAAGAAGGACATTTCAAACCATATCATCAGACTATCATGCTACCTAATCACTAGCATTTAGCTGCTTCAAATTTAGCTTCAATTGCAGGGACTGTACATCCACAGCTAAGCTTTGTGCTGAATGGATGCACTAAAAATAAGCTATGTGAGAAGTTGAAGGCAAAATATATCATAATAAGTGCATACTGGAAAACATTCTAATTTGATTATAGATAAAGAAACAGATTCAGATTATCAAAATGTTCATCCGACAGAAGTTGGATATACTTACGTTTAATAGTATACAAAGCCATGCGTGCATTGTTTGCTGCTGTGTTTATCGTTTTAACAACCAATTATGTGTCTGTAAGAAGTGAAGGCATATTGAGCTGTGACTGCATCCTGGATGTTTTCAGTCATCATAGAAACTATGCGAACTGTAATATTTGGTTGGGCGTGAATGTTTTCTAATGTTTTTCCTTTACTTTTTAAATCTCAAATCACCTGCAGCGTGGGTACAGAAGTATTCATGTCAGACATATTCAGTGATGGATAATAAAGTTCAGGGTGTTTTTGCCACAATGACTCTGCCACTCTCAGATTTTAGACACCATGCTCGTGAACATGCGCTTTGAGTGATGTCCATCAAGAGCCCACCAAGCACAAGAAATGTATCCTCTATTGGAGAAACTTACTCATCTTTCTGGTCTGAAAGGCTAGAGAGCATCTGGAGGGTCAACGCCTCCTTTCTGAAAACGTAAGATGAAGGGAAGGGGGGGATTTCAACATTATTATATACCAAACATTGTTTGGGCAATCAGTGGGACAAACAGGACAGTTGACAAGTGGAGGCTTGCATATTAAATGGGCTCCATTATATTCTCAAACTTGTCAACTGAGTCAAGAAAATCTCCAGCTTTTCAGGATACCATAGTTTGATACAATTTAGGTTAAACACATAGTCCAGAGTACAAACACTTTCTTTCTTTTATGCTGTTAAATTAAAGTGACAAGACAAGAAAAAACAGAGTAAGGACCACCTTACCTTGTTCGACTGCGTGCCTTGCTTTCCTTCTTTTCATCATCTGACTTGTCTGCAACAGATGAGTTTTCATCATCCTCTTTGTCTTCTCTTTTGATGTCCGAGCTGCTGGAGGAGTGTGTGGAGCGGGCAAGACCACCAGGGAGACCTAGAGACAGACACATAGATGTGAGGATTATGTTTCAAAGCACTGAAACCTATCTACGAGGGGCACGTGATACAAGTCATAAATGTAAAAAGCTAATACAGCTCAGTAGAGATGACTGGAAATACAGAAACTTTTGTATCTTCATTAGCATTGCCACAAAAATGTTTAATTTCAATACCCAGATAATAAACTGGTTCTACAACATTTACTCAGACTTACTGGTAAAGCCTTCTGGTTGGCCAACTGACGGTGTGGGCCCGGATGCGTGATGACCGTGCAGAAGAGTGCTGCTGGGAGGAAGGCCTGTAGGTTCCTCGTGTTTCCCTCCCTGCTAGTAAAGGTAGAGGACCATGACGTGAAGGACGGATACATCACAACTATGTACTTATAAAACAGACTCAAATAGTTCCCCAAACTGAATAGTTACAAAATTATATGGTCAATAAAAGTGTTATGCAGGTTGTTTGCTCCCATTTTTGTGTGTTTAACATTATTTAACTCACTAAATGTGATGTATAAAAATACAATTACTCTCATTTGCTCAATTTTACTATTGACCAGCAGATGGCACAAATTATACCATGATTGGCATGTTTTGTTCCTCAAGGAAATAAACACAAGTAATCAAAGTTTGATAGATTTTTCCTCCACATTTCCTGCCAATTAGAACAGAAAACTTATTTCTGCAACTTTTTGTGCACCACATAAATACTATATATCCAGTCAGCCAGTCAAGGTATCACATACATGACACAACTGACATATCCAAATAGTAAGTTGTATATAAAAGGTTTCAGTGGTGTTCAACAGTATGAATGTGATAAAAATCAACCTAAATAAGTGAACACTTATGTGTTTTCTATGTGTTGTTGTCACACACCATCAAAAGTCCAAGTCTCTTTCAAACACACACAAATCAAACATTTTGAGCAGAGTAGGTGACTCACCATAGCAGGATGTCTGTTGCTGAGGGCAAGGCTAGCATTGGGAAAAGCTGGAGAGAGGGCCCCAAGGCCACCGTTGTGTACTGAGGACAGCAGGCTGTGCATGTCAGAGTGGGCGCCCTCTAAGCCCTGGCCCACAGCATGGTTACGCAGTACATGAATTGCCTCCTCCAAACGGTCCTCCAGTTTACTCTGCTATGTAAATATGAGAGGCATTGCTTTATATCTCAATAAAACAAGTCAATGAAGGCTTAGAAATATACAGAGAAACAATTTAATGACTTACAAAGTGCATGTGTTCCTGCCTAATTAAAAGAAGCTTACAAAGGCTCGACAAATATATTGTGACAACTTCTGGCTTCAAATTAGCTTTGATGTTGCAGAGAAATGTTTTTACATACCAATGCATGTGGTGGCCCTTCATAGTTGGGTGTGGTTGGTCTTTGCCACTGAGACTGAGCTCCTGCAGAGAGAAATAATTGGGACAGTGTTCATTGTTAATTCTTAACTTAACAGCAGATGGAGCTGCAGACACATTTATGTGCTAAAGAACATTCAACATGCAAAGGATCATTTTGGCTCCAACAATTTCAACTGATTCATTTCTCTGTGCCAAAAACAAGGTTGCAATCAAACTGAACAAGTTAAATAAATTGGACTGATGTAGGTATTCTGAGCCGAAATTGAAATATTATCCAAATTTGTGGTTGCATGAGTGAGAATAAAGAAAGGATAAAACCACCTGAACTCAGTTTACAAACCATCTGATTGGTAAAATTCACTCAGTTGTTAGGTTAACAGGAATCTTATATCAAAGCAAGGCAGCACCTAACTGATCTGAGTAAAATTATGACAAGCTCTTTTAAAGAATAAATAAGATGTTTATGAACATGCAGCCTTCTTCATATTGGTGTTTAAGGTGAGAATTTAGGAGATAATTGCCTTTTACAGCCTTTAATTGCTTTGAAATAACATTAAGATCTTTTTGCGTAGAAGTAGTAACATTTTGATGCTCCTATTATCTGTATGCCAGAATTGAACTAACCTGCGATAGTCTGAGGAGATCCAGGAGTAGACGGAGCGGAGGAGAAGTTATTACTGTTGTGGTCCGACGGGTAAATCTGAAAGAATCAACCGAACAGCACAACATTATGGCACATTGTAAGACAACATTTTATTGATTTTCAGTGCAATCTAGTTAAAGTGTTGTTCAAATTATTGCCAGGCAATACAGCAGAAAAAGTCGCAACAGTTCTGCTCTATGTATCTATGTGATGCATTGTTTTTTAAAATCAATCAGTATTTGTGTCAAAATGGTCATATGCCTGGTCATAAAACGTTTGAGTAAAATCAAAGAGTTCCAGAAGATTAAATAAGAAATAATTAAGTAGGCAATTATTCATCGATAGGATAATTAAACCTTATTGGACAAATGTAACGTTTTCTGTCAGTCTGGATAAGTTTCATGGTTCCAACTTTGTTAATGGTAAATTGACAAAGTATGAAATTGTCGTGTGCTTTGTTGAAAAACGATGAATTGACAGCTAAACAAACACAATATCTGGGATTCCTGCAGACAACAATAATGATGTCCTTAAATGCCAATATTTTCTTTTTTTTTGGTGAATATTTTTGGAATTAACTGCCATTCCTCTGTTTTGGATCAAAGCACAAACAACCAAAATAATGTTAAACCACCATAGATTTTTGTCAGCATCACCATTCGTAGGAATTTGCACTTATTTGTTATTTCTTCACAGGAGTCATCCAACACAAAAGATTTTCATTTTGACAGAAGAAAAAAAAAACTCTTGGGATTGCTATTGTTTTATTGCCCAGCTCTAATGTAAAAATAACTAACAACAAACAGAAGAACTCACTGAGGCAAGAGCCTTCCCGATTTCATCTCCTGAACTGCCAGCTGTGGTGCCTCGGTTGGCTGCAGAGACAAAATAAATAATGTGAGTCAGATGACCCATTAATTTGTTTTTGGGAGAGAGGAAAAAAAAATCAAATGACCATGGGAGTTGAATCTGACAGACGCTACTGAGACACTTGTGCGATAAGCTCATTTTCAAAAGTTCTTACCCATGATGCCTTCACCGTTGATGGCGGGTGTGTGGTTGTAGGTGGTGGGGGCTGAGTGGAAGCCGTTGACTTCACTGCTGTGCAGAGGATAGTTCTGTGGGGACAGAGGCAGGGGTTGACGATTCTGGAGAAGGGATAACAAGTAGCTCCATAAGGCACAAACTCCCCTTACAGGAAAACAAACCAATGTGACAAATGTATTTAGCTTCATGAAGAAAGTTAAAGGTTTAAATTTTGAACCTTATTGTAGTGCTGAAAATGTTAACATAAAATGTACTTCGTGCATCTAAGGTAATATATGCAGGCTGCCTACACCTTTTCCACTATCAAATTCGAGAACCTTTTAAGCATGTTAAACCTTTCCAGCAACTAGCATCTGTTGTAAATTACATATTTATATGAATATATGTACTGTAAATTATGTGTTAACATTCTACAGACGAGTGACAATTTAAAGGAAAACACAGAACGGTTTCATGTTTCACAATGTGATAGCTGTCTGTGAGCATCCTATATAAACTAGGCTAATCCAATGTAAAAATATTAAATACAAATAATGCATGTTTTCAAAGCAGGCTCAAACCTTTTATCCAAATTCCAACCACTTTTGGAACCTGGCAACCACCAAATTAAATTTCAAGCCCTGTCATCGATTTCTAGCATAATCGCACCTTGTATGTGGTTTTATTGAACAAAAGGAACAAACATTTTTAAAGAGCAGATACTTATATCTAATATTAAGATTAGATGATAGGAGCCATTATATAGAAAAAACAACATGAAATGACTAGAATGGGATTGAGGTCGTTTCTACCCACCATCCTGTCCTGTGGGTTAATTGCTGAGAAGGAGCCTGGCTGCCCGATGTGAGGAGAGTTACCCAGCATGGCGGAGTAGCCAGAAGACGACCAAGGGTCTTCTGAGAAAAGCAGTGACACATTTGCAAAAATGAAAATACCATAACAAATTGAATTACGGAGCATATTCATTCCAGTGCCGTCATGATTAAAGATACCTTGCATATAGAAAGAGCCGGGGTAGACAGCTCCTGGCTTGGCACCGGGATATCCTCCATTGTCCCTTGCGTACTCATCACCAGATGTGGAGGCATACACCTAAACAAAAGATACAGACAATGAGCCGGTGGACTGTTATTTCTTAAATCATTATTATAAAGTAAATCATAGATATTTTATCATTCTGGATTTGTTTTTGTTTTTTTAAAGATGGTGAGCATCATGAGAGAGAAAGAAGTAGCATTCATCAATCCACCCTAGCCTTGCTTTCTGGAAATGATTTAAGTACACCAGCGTCAAGTGCCCACAAGATGGCAAGAGGGAGTCTGCAGGCTGTGGAGGCAGGCCGGCTCCTCGCCTGTGGAGGAGAACACAGCGGCCATGCCATGCTGGGCACAGCGACGGCTTGAATCCCAGTGCACAGTGAGCACTTCCTCTAGCTCCCAGGACCCCAGTGACATCGCACTGCCTGGCCTGCAGCCCCTCCCTATAACACACTCAGTATCCACTCGCACACATAGCATGCATTCAGTGAGCCAACACACACACACACACACCCATGAACAGTCCGCTGGCAATACCTTCAAACTAGCACTATCACATTCTATATGACAACAACAGAGGATCGGATTACAGAAAACAGAAATTCAACATTTTATATTAGCACCTCCCAGAGTCCAATCACACATCCTTTCTGCATATTGCTAACAAAAATGGTGGCCGGGCCTTCAGTGACAACACATCTCTTCGCTCCAAAACCACACGGACATGAGAAGCCCTCAGTTTTCACGACACCATCAGCCACCACTCAGTCCATCTTTTTCCTCTCCTCCTCTGTAGTACATGGCATACAGAGGAAGAGAGAATGAGAACGGAGGCTATGCTGCAAAGAATGCTAATCCAGAGAAGGGATTTTTTCTGTAATTTGATTTAACAGGGAGAAGTGGAAAGGGAATGGAGAGATGCACTTCTAATTACAGAGCCATCTGCCTGTTCCTGGACCACATCCAACTCCACAGGCAGCTGGGCTGAGGAGAGGGAGCGAAGAGAGGGAGAGAGAGATGGGGGCTGGGATCCAGTCAGCGAGAGAGAGAGAGAGAGAAAGAAAAAGAGAGAGATTGCAGTGGGTAGGGGGCAAGGGGGAGGATTGAGGGGAAAAAATGAAGGCCCTGATGATTTATGAAATGGGTAGAGAGATAAGGGGTGTTGAGGGGGGACAGGAGAAGGTAATCTAAATGACTTAAACAAAGCTTGATATGGCCAGGGGAGTGTGAAGGAAACAGGGGATTTAAAATGATCACGGTTAATTCAGGGGAAAACATGACGGAGATGGCTTCATTTAACAATAGGCTTTGAGTTGTTCTTTCACGGGGAACAATGTCGAGTGAATCCTGCTGCTCTAGATGGGAACAGAGAACTACACAATGACTGGTGCTGCTGGATAATTGTATTCTCAGGAAGAAAGGGGATTTCTAGGGTAAAATCCTCAACTAATAGGGGTTTAATGTAATTCAGGTTATGACCGTGTAAAGGTCTCTATGCTAGAAAAACATGGGTTGATGCAAGGGGTGGGGAGTAGATGAAGATTAACATCAAACTAACCTCAAACCGCTTTACTCAACCACAAGGTTTTCAACCACATTAGTCCACTGGACAACTAGGGGCGGAAGAGAAGTTCCTCCATGTTGTGTGATTGTTGCAGGTGAAAGGGGGCGAGAGTACAGGAGGTGAGGGCAAGGATCTCGTGTACAGGTATCGGTGGGTTACAGACATCGGGGAGCTTGAGGGGGAAATGAAAAATGGACTTTGCACTGCATCTATCATTTGTCCATTTAGTCATTTACATTCTCATGATTAAAAGTAACAAAAGTAGACAGAGGAAAAAGAGAAGAGTATGTTGAAGAGAAGCAGTAGGGAGGGAGTGTGGGAGGGGAGGAAAGACCACAGGATCATCATCAGCAGTCATTAATCTGGGCTCAGACACGGGGCTAAGAGGCCTCGCAAGCACCGCGCCTCACAACTGGGTCACTCACAGGGGGAGGCCCACCCAGGCCATCATGTGGTGAAGCGTAGGCGGAGGGGCTGGGTGAAGTGGGGGAGGGGGGTTCACACACACGCAGACATCTCATCACTCGCATTAAAACCACGCGGCCATCGTTCACACTGCGGGGAATGACTGAGATTCAGACAGTGAAACAGAGGGGGCCCTGGCCAGACCAAGTGTTCACACTCAGCCTGTGATGTCGTCACTGTGGCGGAGTGTCTGTACATGCAGCGGTTTCAGCAGCCACTTCAACACGACAACACCCTCAGGTGAATGACAGCACTTATGTCATTTAACGAACACACCGATTTCTTGTTTCTTTAAACAAACAAGGGTTTAAGCAGTGAGCTCAGTAGCAAGTTCACCTGGTCCAACTCTGAGCCCACTCTGTACTATTAGTTGATCTACTATGAACCCACCCGATCAATGCAGCCGACTAAAGTAGTGGCATCTGTTGCAACTTTATCTCAAACTATGACCGCAACACTAGTAACGCTTGACTTCATTTCCTGACAGATTACGCATCCATGGCTCCATGATTTGGACCTAGCCAGCCATATAAATCCTCTGAATTTACGTCATGCATGCGTTCAAAAAAAAAAAAAAAAAAAAAAAAGGTCATGAGGTCAATTTAATTTCACTTTTGTTTTTAAATTCTGTGCAACATTTACGAAGATGATAAAATCACAAGGCAAAGACGGGGCTGAAGTGTAGGTAACCCCAGACCGAAGAAACCCAATATTTTCTTTACTTTCACAGTGTAAAGCCCAAACATACTTAATATATACAAAATGGTAAATTACATAATCTTTCTCTCAATCTTTCCATCCCCTTACAGTGCTGCTGGTGTGCTGTTTCAAGGCGCCGTGCGTGAGGAGATGAGAAGGTTCCGTACCAGGTTTCTTTTAGGTCACTCTAGTCATCTGAGAACTACAGTAGCACGAGGAAAATGTTTGTGTAATGGCAGTATTTCATATTGATGATCCAGTGGCAGCTCAAGCAGTAGGACTGGTCTCTAGCAGCAACACTAACACATGGTAAACTACACAGTAGGGCCCTTTCTGACTTGAAATGTTTGCTGTCTTACAAAGATATGCATTGGTTGGGTCAGGGTCATAAAGAACATTCATGTACACCATCTGTAAAGAAAAATTGTTATGAGTTCGAGTTCTGGTAAGTGCTTTTCAAACTGAGCAAATGGACTTTGAATCTTCTTTGATCGACAGTAGCTATAACAGTATGGACGGACAGGCTGGACTCGACTGTAGCCAATGGAAATAATCTATAAATGGGCATGATGTGGGCAACTGCTGCCTGATTCGATTCTTTGTCCTTAAACTAACAGTGAGATTCATTCAGTATATATTCAAACATGTCAGGATGACTTGTGTTACCAGCTATGTGTGGTTGCCATCATCGACACACATCAGCTGCATCAGCTGCTGGGAATTCTGGGCCCACTGACAAAATGTGACACTTGGTACAGTAAATCAAAGCACTAGATGAGACTTCATACTGCAGCAACTAAGGATCGAGGCTCGACAGCACTCACACTAGAATTCACCATTAAATCTGCTTTACATGTTGAAATCCAATTGACCTCTTTTACAATTTAAGGAACAAAAGTTACAAATACATTAATATTTAGGAACTAAAACTCCAAGATTGATATTCCAAGAAGTGAAACTTTGGCTTAATAGTAAATATCTAAGATGCCTGGTCAAACAACTTCCTGAATGGTTTCAACTTTTAGTGTTGCTGATGAAAAAAGGAGGTGATGACAGACTAATCAAGAGATTGATAGTGTAGCCTTAATAGAGCAGAGCAGGAATAACTCCAAAACCAAGAAATCACTTAGAATTTTTGCAAGCTTCAAAGATTTTTAAGATAAGATGTGTCAATACATACCGCGATTATAAACTGTAAAGTTTCTGTGTCTGATAAATGGCCACTAATAAGTAGCTAAACAACGCCAAATAGCAGTTCATCGACTCACTAGTCCGTCTGTACAGGTGTACTTTAGTTGCAAACTATTCCAACTAAAACTTACACAACTTACTATAAATGTATCAATCTACAAGGTGGTAGCAAATAGTGTAGTAGGATGTTTAGGGGTGGTGACTTTGAAGCCATTCAACAGTGGTGTAGTTCAGTTATTTGCCAATGTTAGCGTTTCACTTCTGGCGATTTCATTTAAACTTTAAAAAACAAAGATAAAAGTGGGGTTGACTGTTAATTTTCTGCAATAATTCAAAATCCAATGAAATCATTGCAGTGGATTTTTGTTGAGGAAACCAGAGGGATGCCATCTTCCAGGCTGGCCAACAAAAATACATCATCCATGCAGTACTCTATAAATCCAAGAAGCTCATTAGCAACATTAAAATCCAACCTACTTGAACTCCTCATGCATTGAGCTGCCACAAACATATGTATCTTCATTGCCCAAATGCAGGAACTCTGTTCTTATGAAACATATAATTCAGAATCACACCACCAAAGAAGGTAAGTTGCTCGACTTGACAAGGCACCTCAAAATCCTATAAATTTACTCGTCTACATGACAACCAGACCCAGAACACCACTTGAAACCACTTGAGTGTAGTGTAGAGACAACCACAGTGATGATGTTTATTGGGGCCTGAGTTGCCTGACTGTCAGCTCACTGAGAGTCTGACAGAGCAGAGGGTCTTTACCCCTGTCTGTCACAGAACTGCTCAAGCAGAGTGGGGAAAGCAGTGTGCAAGTGCATCTCTGTGTGTGTGTGTGTGTGTGTGTGTGTGTGTGTGTGTGTGTGTGTGTGTGTGTGTGTGTGTGTGTGGTGAGAGAGAGGGTAAGAGAGAGAAAAAGGACTGGCTGTGAGCTGTGAAGGCGAGCAGAAATAAGCTCTCACCGAGGACGGCAGGCCAGGGGGTTTCCGAATCTTCTTTGGCTGGGTGTCTGCATACAGGCAGGCCGAGACACAGAGAGAAGGTGAGAGACAAAAAACACAAATTAAGACTTAGCAAAGACACATTTGCCAATTTTATGTCAGATCAGGTGGAGTCATTTTGTGTACTCCAATTCCAACCACAGATCACAAAACAGTGCAGACATGTGTAAGTATATGCATGTCTGTCAGTGTGAATGAATGTTGCTGTGCATTCATCTGTAGAGATTGAAAAGATCTGTCAGATGCAGACCAAAGACAAAACAAACAAAGCGGGGAAAAAATTGTAAACAATTGCACAAAAATCTTAAGAAAAGCCTTATTTGTCTATTTGGGTCAATTTCATAGCTATGCTCCTTCAAGTTCATACATTTCGCCCTTACAACAGTGGAATGAAATGGAATAATTATTACTACACTATCATATACTGTTGGTAAAAATAATATTCAACGGTAGATTCATCATTTAAAAAGGTCCAATTCTTAAGATAGTTGATTGTTGAGTCTCATTCTCAACTCATCAAATACTGACGCCCAAAGCATCATAATGTGACATGTTGGGAATGAGTCTGAACAATCAAGTATTTAACAAATTGGACCTCTAAGCCAATTATTAGGCCATGATTTAGTGCTTCCAGCCTCTAAAATCTTTGGATCCTCTGGTTTGTCCAGCCATTCTAGTTACCATCTATGGATTTTGGGCTGTTGGTCTAAGTAAACAAGCAGTTAAACCAATATGACCACACCGGCATCTGGGAAATCATAACTATATTCTGATGTTTGAGAGATCAAACCATTAATCAAGAAAATAATCTGCATATTATTTGAAAATAATCATTAGTAGCACCCTAGTCAGATCAAATATTAAAAATAGCATGAATGAAAACAAAGCAGGAAAGCAAGAAAGAAGGAAAGAAAGGAAAGAGGCCTACCAATGCCTCCATCAGGCGGCCTTCTCCTCGGATTGTTGGGGTATGACGGGTAAAACTGGGAGCCAGATTTTATGCCAGAGGGGGACATGGCATCTGGGCTGGGCATCGCTATGTCGCTAGGAAGAAAGCCGGGCTAAGAAAAGAGAAGATAGTGAAACAAGGTTTTACTAATAATACTTAGCGGGGCGTGGGAGAGCACAGCGGTTTCTCTTCTAGGAAATGAAGACAGTTAATTCAAAGTATTTAACATGAAAAGAGAAGTGAGAGAACAGGGCTTCCTTAATACTGACACATTACATGAATTTAGCTCTCATATACATAAAAGATGTGGGATGATGGAATAAGTAGAAACATACCTGGCTTCCAAAGGGAGGGTACGGTGGCCTCTCATTTTTACCTGTAAGATTAAAGATTGTTTCATTGTAAATGCGAGTGAAACCATTAGGTTAACATTAAGAGGCAATGGTGTGTGCGCGAAAAACAAATGAAAAGTAGGTTTTTCTAAAAGTACAAAAAGTCCAGAGATGCCCTCCCCTTTTTCAGTACGCTCAGCTGCATAAAGCCGCCTGCCAGACAAAACCCTGGGGAAGGTTTCTGCTTCAGTGCCCTAACATCCCCAACACTCAACGAATGAACACAGGCGCGCACACACACGCACATACATGCATGTAGGCACATACACATTTTGCCACCCAGAAAACAATTGGTAATAACATATGCACAACAGCTGAATTATCAACATGATTATTTTAAAAATGGAGTGTGACAAGATAACAGTCTCTCTTGCACCAAGAAGTAAATGTATACACTAATTAAGAATGTAATTATTTCTACTTTAAGAGAGTCACTTTGAAATTACTCAGAGATGAGAAACATTACGTGGACACCATTACATGGACACTATTAGTGTTGTTGATATATAAATATTGACATAAACCATCATGCAAAAATTTTAAATATGGATACTGTGTCAGAAATACACATGATGACATCAGCCCAGATTTTAGGCCTGTGGATCTTTTATTTTTCAGTTCGTCTGGTTGTTTTTTCTCTGTTTATTCAGTATAATTGTTCATTTTGTCAACAATTATAATAACAGAGTCTCCATCTCCCTACAATGGCATTCTGAGTTTAAATCATAAGCCAAAAAAGAGAAGAACTCAAAGTAAACAGAGTTAAAAAGATACATTTGACCTATAGCTTTTTTTTAAATCCTCCATACATATCACAATAATATAGTTATTGTGCATATGTTTGGCAGTGGTAATGTTTATGTTGCAGACTGAACACTAGTTAAACTTTAATTTGTTTCAGACTAAGAATGGACAGTGGTACAGTTGACATCTCAAAAGTTTCCTTAACATTTCATGTCAATATAGGAGTTTATCATTTACTCTGTTATTGTATAATGTTTTTGTTTGCAGTACCAAGTTATTAAACTTAAAATGTTTATCATTATTTTTCTGTTGCCTGGTGTTGTTCAGCGATTGTGCCGTCAGGTTTTCCTATGAGGTGGTTTTGTGTTGTTGGAAAATCTACAACTCTATAAACTTTAAGTGGTAAAAGAAGGAAACCAAAGTAGAACATACCAGCGACCCCTGAACTGATGAATGGAGAGGACAAGCCTTCATGCTCATTGTAGTGGGATCCTTCAGCATAGCCCTGTAAGAACACAGAAAAAATTAAAAAGAGAAATGTAAACAAAAACATGCAGGCTTTCAAATTGTACAAACAATCTAATGCAACCACAGACCTAAATGATAACCACTCTTTAAAGCTGTCCCTGGCTTGTGTGCACACCTATATCGCTTAGTGGTTACCCTCCCTCTGCTTTTCTGTCTAACTAACAGGATCCATGCCAAACAAATCTGCATCAGCTCGGGGGATTCAAACCGACTTTCTTAATTATCAACTTGTGGTAATCAAAGCCTGCTGCATCTATTTCACCCCCTGTTCCTTGTATTTACACAGAGTTGTGCCAAGACAGTTACAGCGGATGTGAAGCTGCAATTACCGGTGGGCTTCCACAGAGGTTCGAGGCTACTAAAAGCTTGCCAATGCAGGATCCTGAGCCAAGGTTATTAGGTAGAAAGTAAAACTACCACTTCAAATCAAACATGGCACACGGCATGAAGAGTACTAAGCTGTTGTGGTGGTAGGGGGGAGAGGGAATGTGTGGGCTTCGTCTATGGCAGAGTGATTAACTGAACATGTGTGAGTGTGTGACAATATCATGGCATCTGGTGTTAATGCTTAGATCTCCAAACTTAAAATCGTGTGCGACTTAAGAGTGCGAGCTTGTGTGTATTTAGATCTTACCCGTCCTTGGCTGAAAGAGGGGCTGTTCTGTTCTGCCGAGCCCCAAGACCCAGAGCCGCTTCGCTCATCTATTGCTGCAAGAGGACATATTCATATTATTTACATGTAGGAAACCAGCACGTTAATCTGAAAGAAGAAAAAAGCAGATTGGACTCATGCTAATATTCAAGCAATCCCAAAAATTAGTGAATATAATTATTAGCCAGTGTACCACTGCATATATGTAAAAACCCCCTGATGTTGGAGTCATTTCAAGAGAACCTGTCACCATGTCCTTCTCTAAACATTCAACATCATTCAGTGGCCACAATAGGCTTGCACAAGCAAGGAGATAGCATCACTATTGATCAAAGACACCGTCGTCGCATTCAACATGCAATGCTATGTTACACAATTTCTGAAAAAAATAACTAAGTAGGAAAAGCTGCTCAGTGTACCCATTAGTGTTTATTACGGTCACTGAATAGCAGAAAATTAACCATTCACATCCCTAATGCAATTCAAGAGGATGAAATGTCATCTTATAAGCCACATTCAAATTTGCTCTCAGTCAATCTGACACATACAGACAAATAACAGAAAACAAAACGCATATAGCCAAAACATGAACCACACTGTTTTAGGTAAAGAAAGGACCGATGTGTGGCACAAAGGAAAAACACAGCCAAAAGACTGGTGGAGCAGAAAACTCCAAAATACCCCCATCATCCCCTTCTCCCTGTCTTATGCACTAATGCTATCCAGGCTCTCTGGAGACACAAGCCTTAATTGCATGCTGATTTGCATAATTGTGCATATTAATGCGGTTTCCTTATGAATATTCATATTTCGTCTTTGATTTTTGCCTAATTAAAAAAATGTGTGTGAGAAAGCAAAAGAGAGAGTGAGCGGGTGGAAGGAGAAAGCAAGAGGACGAGAGAGAGAGACAGAGAGAGGGAGAAGGGGGAGAGAGAGGGAAGAACAAGAGGGAAGGCAGAGTGAGAGGGGTCTGGGCGAGATCAGCAGCCTGGCTGACGAGCAAGAATGAGTGATGAGACTAACAGAGCGGTGCAAGCACCTACACACGCTGCGACAGCCGTGATCTATGGAGCTGATGCCAATGGCATGGAGAATCAGGCGAGCAGGGAGGAGAGGGGACCTCGAAAGATCGGCCTCGCTCACTGTCACATCGGCCCAGCTGAAAGGCCACGGCACTAATAAAGCGCTGCACCACCGTCAACCATGTCCAATGGCACAGGATGCTGATGACGGGCTCACGCTAAATAAAGACGACAGACTTTGTATGAAGACACTTCAGCCAGAGCTTGGTGCCATGAAAAGTAATATCAAATTAGCCAGATAAAAATCCACTTCACACACGAGACGTCAACAATGAGCTTGTCTGCTTCCAGCCAAGAAATGAATGGATGTCTTTTAACTCAAACACCTTCCTTTTCTCCCCACTTATTGACACTCTATCTCCATCCAAATTGCTGGCAAACCTCAAAGTATTTTCCCATGTACAACACGCTTAAAATTTGTAACGGGTAACCCACAAAATTACACATCATGACTGTCAACAACAACAACCTGCACCGAGTCAGCCAAACGAGCCAACAAATAGAATCAAGAGAAAAAACTTCAAAATCTTCACACAGCTATTTTCAATACTCCACCCATACCCCTATAAAGCCTCCATTTGGCCAGCGGGGGTGTAGAGGATAGAGTGAGAGCACGGCTGTGCAGGAGAAGTCTGACAACATTGTTTCACACTTACTGGAGTAATTAACTCGGAGGCAATTAAAACAAGGTGGAGAGCTGCTGAGGTGACACTGACGCTCAGCCAGCCTAGGAGAGCCCAGCTATGCCAGAACAGAGATCTTTCTATTATTGTTAATCTCTCGTCATGTGTAATATTGAGAGACAACCAAAATGATTAAAACAACCCTCCAAGCTTCACATGCTGTTAAAAAACATTAATCAATTGGGGTCACATGCTACACTGGCCACTACATTTGAGATGATTATGTTGGGATTGTGGGTTTGTTTCTGTGTTGCTCTTGTACAAGCAACTAAGCAAGTTTTAAAGACTAATTGTAAAAAGAAGATATGTACTATTCAAAGTAGGTCAGCGATGTACTCCTACATCAATTATTTTGGCCAGTAAAAAATATTTTTAGTGCTTTGTTTTCAACCAACCCGTCGCCTGTGACCTAAAAAAAATTTGCGACTCATTGCGAAGAAATTTAAGAGACTAACACAGATCTGCCCTGATGTGGGCTTTATATCATCCTCATTTTATCACTTAGTTTAGTCTTGAAGTTTTTTATTTCTCCTGTCGCCTGGTTGTGCTCTTCTACAACACATAATAAAAACAATAAAGCCATCACACCGCTTCTCTCAGCTACTGTAGATGCCTTATAAATACCTGCAATTGATTATCGTGACATCCAATGGTAAATGTGAGAATGGCATATCAGTGCCAACATACCTCCTTATGTAGTTAGATTTCTTCATTTACATCACTGAAGCAGAAAGCTTTCAATGGTTCAACAATCCTTTGGTTATAACATAAATGTGGTACCACATTAGCAATACAATAAAACCCATCATTCCTTGGATTACAGAATATAAATAATGATAATCCATAATTACCTGCTTCAGATGGCTAATACTGATAAAATACCTGATAATTTTAGATTAAAAAAAAAAAGTTATTATCCTGTAGTTTATGCAAACATGAGCACATCGTAACAGCTCTAGTAAGATTTTATGCATAAAAATGTACATGTTTGGCTCCCTAAACTTCCTTCTACCATTATTCTACTTCTTTGTGCTTGTTGATGGATTTCAAACCAATGTTAAAAGTGTGTAGATGCTGCGTTTCTTAAGACAATGAAAGTAATTTGGTTTCAGATTATTGGCTCCATTGAATTTTCATAATTAAACACTACCAATATAATATAACTTTCCCAATATCATTTAATTAATTGACTACAGTATGCACTGATACTTGCATTACTGCTCTCTCAGTATGTAGATCACACTTGCAGGTTACCAAAGACTATCTAAAGAGTGTATCAGATCATGAGCACTGTAGTTCACACTAACTGACAAGTCCAATACAAAAGTCTATGCCATCTTCAGACAATGGACAATTGGAATGAAGCTACGTAAAGCACAACGTGGTCACAAAGTGATGAGATTTTGAAGAATTAATCAACATGCTGCCACAACTGGAAAATACGGTTAGGACTGAAATTGAGCTGCGCAATGAAATCACAAATTGCAGCAACTGCAATTATTTGGTAAACGTAAAATTAGTCAAAAACAGCATAATAGATTATGCTCTGGCCTACAGTACTTCAGATGTAAGAAAACATGTTTGTTGTTTGGTACAGCCCCCAACAAATCACCATCATGAATTTTCTAGCTTTTCAGTGAAAATAATTTTGATGCAGATATCACTTACACTAATCCTGAATCATAAATATCTGTCAAAACAATCACTGTAAGATTTTCGCAGCCCTGGATTGAAAATACCCTGAATTATCTACCAATTATACATGCACACAGGAAATGTAAAAGGACATCCTGTGTTGGCATGAAAACAACAGGTTCTCTGGACATATATCACATCCATCCAGATTTTGGCATAGTTAGTGTGAACGTACTTCCAGTGAAAGTCACATGGCAAAACAAATACTGACTCACTGACAACCAGAACCCAGAAAAATATTTATTTTCTGAGCCACAAAGCCTTCTCACGGCTGCAGGCTCTGAAAACATCTAATTTATTTGAAGAAGGAAGCCACTCTCCTTTGAGATTTCCTCTTTCTGAAGGCTTAAGATTTTCAAACTACAACCCAGCACTGCACAGTGAAATACATGACACAATACTGCAGGCGCGTGCAGGTATACAACTGAGAGAGCAAGAGTCAAACGCGGCGCTAGTAAGCTAGCCACCAAGAGAGACCACATGTGTAAATTCCCAATGTTGTTTGTTGTGATCTAAGGGAAGCGAGCCTGTCGCGCCCTGTGTATTTGTGTGTTTGTGTGTGTGTGAAGGGGGTTAGAGACGTTGCCAGCAGCTGCAGAGGTGACAGAGGGGACGCCTGCCTGAAGGCTTGTGGGCTTGGCCAGCTCCCACCACACCGTCACACTCTGCCTCCCCTACTTCTCAAACATCCCACACTTCTTGCCAATCCTCTCCTCTTTCCTCTCCCCACCACTCTACCCGACACACCCTACCCTACCCTACCCCACACACACACACACACAGGCCACTGAGGAAGGGAAAAGGACGCCTAATGCAATTAGCACCCCTCTGAGCACTTTTGTGTTGATGAATAGAGGTGGTCTGGTGGGCCACTAGGCTGCTTGCTGCCGTTCCCGCGCTGCTGGCTCGCTGAATATACAAGCCGCCTAAGTGACGTCATAAATGGACACTGCTCTTTAAAGGCCATAATTTCTTTAATAAATAGGTTTCCTGGAACAGAGCCATATCATATTTTGGAATAAAAACAATCTATTGGAGCGGGTTTCAATAGACCGCCATGTTGAAAATTAAGCCATTACATAAAAAAAAGTAATAATAATAATAATAATAATAATAATAATAATAATAATAATAAAAATAATAATAATAATGTGCACATGATCTTAAGCTTCCAGTTTCTTTCCACAAACAAATTTGTACATGTGTAGATCTGTATATCTCCCTCATATAGACAGACTGTTCTCTGGACCATGTGAGTTATAACAAGAAACAGATCTACGAGAAACTCCTGGGCAGGAATTCGCAGATGTTAGCATTTTGACTCCCTTGTACTATTAGAGGGTACCTGCAGATCACCCAAAGTTAAATGGGACAGCTTGAAGTATCACATTAAAATGGGTGTCAACGACCGAGAGCCACACTTTAGGACATGAGGAGGGGGGAAGGAATTAACTCCTCACTGCTTAGTAATTGCCTGCTGTAATAGAAACAAACAGAATCCTGCCTTCCACAGGCTGATCCCTCTATTCAACAAGCTCCCTCTTCCACTCTGGCCACTCACTGCATGCTGGGCCAGTTTAAGAGGCTGCGAGCTGGGGGTGAGGGACATTGTCTCGGACTCGAGCCATTTCCTGCAGATCAGTGGGGGTAAGAGCCCTGTGCCGTGTTGGGGGAGGAGTGTTTTACACTTCAGGGTGGGGGAGTCGTTTCAAGTCCATAAGCCCCTTTTTTTGCCTTTGTTCCTCAGTGGCCAAGTTCTCACTCTGGGGAACACTGGGGAGTGTGACTCGATTTCACACGCCAGGTTGGCAGGGTGACAGAGCAACGAAAGTAACACGACTTACTAATAACATTCAGGAAGAGAGAAAAAGCCCACTCAAAAGCTTCAGGTGCTTGAGGAGGATAACTGCAGAGACTTTGCACCTTAAAACAGTTCAAGACTAAAGAATAAAAAATGATCCGACAGATGTTCAAAACAAATTAATGAAAACACGTTAATAAATCTTCACAGTTCACACAAAGAATGGAAGGATTTCAGCAACAGTCTATTTTTGTTTCTTAAAAAAGCGTCAATGCTACATTTAGGACAGTTAAAGAGCCGTGTGGTAGTCTAAATGGATCATTCTTTCATACGGATAAAAAAATAAATCAAGGGGCAACCTCATCAACAGGCACAGAGCAAGCTGTAGCAAGTCACTTAATGCGAATTTCTCATAAAATCACCTCACAACTCAATTTACTACAAACACAAAAAATACAGGCACAGCCAGTTTCTTAAGAAGAACATATTTTCCACTGTAAGCTGTTATGAGTTTCTGAAATGCAGTTTTGTTAAGGTGCGGAAGCGACCTCAAAACCTGGCCAAATGAAACCGAAACCGTCTGTGTTTTCAATACCACCAGGGTTATGTGGGAAAATACTTTCTTGTGCGTCAGCTGAGCTGACCTTTGAGGTTCCCTACCCACGGTGAGGTGTGAAGACATGTTTATTTGTACCCCATTTTCTAATTTGTCATGACTGCATATGCACCTAGATTTAAAATTAGTTTATTGTTGCTTTGACAAAACTTGCATGCAGCCATATGAATGTCAGTCGAAAATCACATGAGAAACTAGTATGTTAACATCAAGAAAAAGATGTTAAAAAAATTATACATCGGGCGCGTGGGTGGTCGAGTGGTTAGAGCGCATGCCATGAGCGCATGCCATAAACGCAGCCGACCCCGGTTTGATTCCGGCAGGAGGTCCTTTGATGCATGTCACATCCCCCTCTCTCTCCCATATTTTCTATCTGTCTACTGCTTAATAAAGGTGTCTATGCCAAAAAAAAAAAAAATCTTTAAAAAAAAATAAAATAAATTACACATTTGCAAAGATGTGCAGTACATTCAAGGGAGAAATATAGTGTTGGTCTCCATATCAAGCTTGAAAGCTTACCTGATCCACCAAACTGACTGCTGGCGAGTGTCATTGTCCTGTTCTTTCCGTTGGCTACTGGAGGCGCGAACATCTACAAGACAAAAGAGGAAAGATACCGTAACTAACAAAAACGAAGGATGGCACACTTCACACATCCTACTTCCACTAATAAATGACATCACATACACATGTTGTTCACTCGTTGTGTGTGTTGATTTTATCCTGAAAGGCCTTTTTAGTTTGAAATCACTTGAAAGTGAGATAAACTACCTAAAATCAACTGATTCCACCGTTGATTTAACCACTTGCAGCATAGCAGTAAAAATGCAAATAAAAACTTCCAAGACGTTAAAAGCATTTTCAGATCTTTATTTGCAAAATACCACATTTAAAAAAAATATGTATTTTCGGTTTTATAATAAAAATTACAAGAGGTTAGTTTTTTCCAAAAAAGAAATGCTGACAATATTCAGACATATTTTGTTTGTTTTTTTCACGCAGTATGAACTTTATCTTCTCAAAACGCTGACGCCGTTGGTTTTGTCACTGAGCCACTATGGGCTTTACCATGAGGCTGTGGTGTGGTCTAAATATCTGCTTTGTGGCATCTTTCAGGGACATGACCACCATAGAAACCCAACTTTTTTGTATCTAGGACACCATAACACATTCTGGCACTATTATGATTGATCTCTCTCACTCTTTGTTTTTAACAGTGTCACCTATGCATTCACACAAACGATCTCTTTCTCCATTTCACTGGGTCACAGACATCTCAAACATGTTTGTTTACGCTTTATATTGCATCCAATCTAGCACGCGTTGCTTTGACTGACCGGGGGGAAGAAAGAGGGGAGAAAATTTGTTTGTACATTGTTTGACAGTTTCCCACCCAATTATCAATGTTGTATTTAGATGGAACATCTGCTGATACAAACTGGCGGCTTATCAATCTGAGCTTTTCTAACACAAACCCAACGGTCTAATGAGAACCTCCCACAAGCCGCCTTCACAACAATGAGTGTTTTTCTTTCATGGGGTAAAAGTTCCTTTAAATACGAATGGCGTGGCAGAGAGCAGGACTACACTAACGAAGCAACTGACTGAATTTTAGTCACTGTGACGGGGCCTCATCTACAAAATTCATTCACATCAATAGCGCTGCAATGAGTAATCAATTATTTGTCAACTATCAATATTATCGACTATTTTGTCTGATTCCAGCATCTTATGTCGGAATATTCTCCTGTTTTACCCATCTATGACAGTAAACTGAATATCTTTAGGTTGTGGACAAAAACAGACATGTGACAATGTCATCTTAGGCTTTGGGAAACACTGATTGACATTTTAAAAACTGAATGACGCTAGATTGTTGAGAAAATAATCTGCGGTTTAATCAACAATGAAAAAGGTTGTTAGTTGCAGCTCTATGCTTAAAAGAAGTGACTCAAATATAAAGCTAGTCCCGTTTTTCCCCAGTGTTACACATCATAGAACGTCAACGACACTTGCAACAACAACTCTTAACACTTCAGTCTTGATCCACTGTGCTCTGTCAAAAGAAAATCTTGTGGGAGATTAAGTCTGCTGACAAATTTTCATTAGTAGTCACAGTTTGGAATTACCTGTTGTGTCCCATATATAATAATTATGCAGGGCCAGCCATTTAGTCTTTCCAACTATTCAATATATTTAGGATTAAAAAAAACTAACACAACTCCATTGGGCCTATGAGATGTTTAATGTTAGCGCAAAGCTCAACAAAGGCTTCCCAACAAAATGGAACACAGGTAAATAGAAGCTCTATCCACTTTGTAGATAATGTCTGGGGGATACCTTTGAAAGCATCTCAGTGAGAGTGTCTTTTTAGAAGACTAAAAATATGACAAAAAAGCAGAAGCTGTCTCCTCAACCCAGTTCATATATAACAATGTATTTCCCCCTCAAACTGTGTTAACAAGGCAAACAGAGATACAAATTATTTCACCTTTCCTGCAGGCGTTCCTGATTCGCTGTTTACATTTTATAGTGGATACCAGTTCATTGTAGCAAGGATCCACTTCCTTGTTGCTGCGTCTCCGCAACACCTACATAATTAAATAACCTATATTTAAAACTTGAATTCATTTTCACAAGTCACCCTGAGGTATTTTACTTTGATGTAATCAGCACTACCTCAGCATGCCAAGAATGATGGATGGAAATAACTTCAGCTGACAAGACTTATATAAAAAAAAGAAATTATCTAAATTTTCCCCAGATTTTCCCACTAAATTTCTTTCCTCGCCCCCTTTCCCCCCACTTCTCTCCTTCAGACCTCCAGCTCTCCTCTGCCAATTTAACCACACCTGTATCGCACTGGCTTTAGCTCTTCCTCCCAATGAAACCCAGAACCACCCAGTCTGCTCTCCCACTCTCTTACCGCGCTGAAATCCAGGAGGTCGTTGAGTTCCTTGTCAGTTCCCACTGCAGCCATTCTTTGCTGCTGTTCGTTCATACCCTTCAGTCTCTAATAAACCCTACGAGAGAAATTTGCAGATACAGGATTTTAATGGCACTAGCAAGCACAAAGAGAAGTTACATGTAACTCTTAAAAAACAAAAGAGGATGATGGAAAATAATCAATGCTTCGAACTACTCTACCTTGGCTATATCAAATCCCTGATGATGATTCGTATTGGCAAGTCGTTAGTGTCCCGTAAGATACCAAACTCAAGACTATGTCAGCATTTTTTCTTAAAGGAAAAAAACCCACAACTTTCTTCTTGCTAACACATAAAATTTGTGTTTGTAGTTTTCAATTTATTATTAAAATCTTGTGTGCGTGAGAAGTTGCACTATGAAAATCAACGATGGTGGATATGGAGTCTCAGCTGGCCATAACATACAGCTCAAATTACTACCTCAATGAAAACGCGGACTGACGAGGGGAAACAGACAACATTAGGCTACTTAACACTAAACGCTTTAGCCGGGTCTACTTAAAAATGCTAATTTCAGCCAGAAACTGCCTTCCCATCCAACAACTAAAAGAGATACTGTCATGAAATAATGAATACTTTGCCTTTAGTCAAATTACTTCCAAGTAATGACTTAAAAAACTGTCTTTCATTTTAATCAACCCTAGCAAATAACACAACCATATGTCGATCATTGCTACATAAAAGAGAATGTAATACATTTACAATTACAGACATAATTGGGACTATTGTTAGCCCAAGGAAATAGGGGTGAAAGGCAGAGCTAATGACTGTATGCAAACACGTCATTACCAAATTACCATATGTCAACTCAGAAAGAACCTTGTCAAATGACACAGTGAGCGTGAATACTGGATTTACCCTGCGTTTTGCATTCCAACGCAAGCCCGAGGCCGCTCTCTGATGCTGAGCGGAGGTTCTGCAAGCCTCACAGAGAACTAGTGGGTAAGGGGAGCGAGTGGAGGAATAGAGGCACTTGGACACCAACAGGTGGTGTGCTTTTACAGCCTCTTTTGTAATACAGCCCTAGTATACATTGATGCAATTGCATAAAAAAAAACTAAAGAGATGGATGTATTTGAGGAAATGCAAATTGGAAAATATAAACTGATTGTATGAGTTTAAGTCAGAAAATAAAAATAGAAATGAGGAACTGCTTGAAAGCAAAATAAACATAAGTATTCATGTTAAAAAAACAACAACATTTTCTCCAAGTATGAAAACAACACATGTCACTTCAGGGGAGGCAAACGGTTCAGTCCAAGTCTAGTGAACTCAGGCGAGCATAACTAAAGTAACCTTGAGACAAGGAAAGGAAGTGAATGCACACAACACATAGCCCCAAGTGTAAATACGCTAGGAACATGGCTGCAACTGTTTTTCCAAACTTTTGGATAAAATGGCCAATCAAGGACAAAATGGGTCAACTTAAATTAACTTAACATGCACAAATACTATCAAACCCCTGATAAAAATGGAGCAAAGCACATGGAGGGGGGCTTAATGTAACAAAATGGCATCTTCAGCTACTGCTGGATCAATATTTGTAGCAGGCAGATTAGGGGTCTTTGTCACCCCACACAAGGCAGAGAAGGCAGGTCGTTCTCCACAAAAGAGCCCCCAGAGCTACACAGATGCTTTACAGCAACAACAAAAAAAAAAATAGAAAAAGGAAACAAAAAAACTACTGTTAAATATAAATTAAAAACAGCAAACAGGACTTAAATGTAATGTTGTTTTAACCAATAAAGGGGACAAATTATCAGAGGATCTACCTGTGTTTCTAATAAGCATGTAATTACTTGAGGATAACTGTTGTTGACATTTAAAAAAATATGTTAATCGCGAGCACAATTGCACCCGCACGGGTAACACATGTTTATTTGTTATCATCAATGCCTCAAATAAAAGCAAAACTAAACAACTATATCATGTGTTCATGTCCATGCTATTACTACGGGAATAAACAAGGGCCGCCTTACTGAACAGAGAGAGAGAGAAAAGCAGATTCAACTGTTGATTCAAACGCTGACCAAAAGAAAAACGGATGTGAACGTCTTGTGCCAGAAACATGTTATTAAAAATAATAACCACTTTGGGTCAGAGAGTTTATAACAATGACAGTAAACAATCTAGGGCACCCACAGGATGTAGGGCTGTACATTATTTGATCATCTCCGCTAGGCCACATCCAGGGCCAAGCTACTGCTGACAACTAACCCATTCACCATTTATTTTTTTTCCAACTATGTTGACATCACCGTCCCTCCAGACTAACAAAAAACCATAATCTCCAGTTGGGTCTTCCCAGTGGAAACAAACGATGTGTAAAACAAGTGCAGCGGCCGCAAACCTTGGGAATAAGAGCAATGCCCCAAAACTTCATGCAACAAATAACGGGGCACATATTAGGGTTCAAGTCGTGCATTATGAAGGGAGTTCAGTGGCGGAGACGGTGGGGGTGGGAGCATGAGGAATTTCCTGCCAAATGTGCAATAAAATAAAAGTCTAGCTGGTGGCCAGACACTTCCATAAAGGAATGTTTAAAGGGCTACCAAAGGGGGTTTTTATGGAAAGTTTGTTTCTGGCTTGTGTAGAGAGAGAAAATACATGTAGGCCCACAAAACAAAGTTAGCTAAAATGCTCACCAACAATACACAACGTAAAAGATTTCAAGATTTGCACATACTAGCTTAGTGCTAGCGGCGGCGACATACGGTGAAAAAAAAAACAAAATGAGGCTTGTTCGGGCAGGACTAACATGTTAACGTTAGTCGAGTCTTTTTTCAGAACAAAGGAGTAATTTCCTCCTCTCCGTGGTCGATGCGGAGACCATCACACACTTGGCTCGCCACCTCAAACCAGACAAAAACTTACATCCCCCGCTTTAACCACACATTCCCGAAAACTTTTCGAAAATTGCAGGCGTCAAAATAGGTGTCAGTGAAACCCATCGAATTCATGCAACTTCCCCCGAAACATGAAGTGAAAGAAGGTGTTTTTACCTCTCCTCTGCAAGTGTCTGATATCCAACAGTAAAAAGAAAAGCGGAGACTCGCAAGGGGAAAAACATAAAACTTCAAGAGAATTTCGACCTCAGTGCATGAAACGCATTGGAGCACCGTAGATGTCTTCCTTTTGTCCCGGTAAGCCTGTTTTTCACACAGCGCCCACGTGTTTGCTTCAATGTAACA